>NC_080162.1:114245128-114461509 GCF_950295315.1 Erinaceus europaeus
GGTCTTTCTGAATTGTCTTGAGATGTGAGTTTACCACAGTTTTACATTCCTCAGAACTCAGAATAAATCAAAAGTTCCCTTCAATATAACTACTTACAAAAATGGAAAAAAATGGGAAAAAAGGAAGTAGCCACTAAGATTCAAAGGATTGGCAGGTAAAGTGAACAAATTCTATAATATTTAACATTTTTAAGTCAAAATAAAGAGAACAAATACCAGATGTTAAAAAAAAAAAAAAGGAAAAGAAAAAGCTAAAATGACATATTTTGCTGAAAAGTTTTACTCCTCTTAACAGATATTAGAAAATTAATTCAAAACAATCCCCTTCTGAAGAAGTTCTGGCAATACTTATAAACATCTATGAAATTTACTGTCCCATTTCATTATAGTATCACCTAACAAGAGACCATGGATTGAGTATATCTCCCCAAGGACTCCTATAAGACATGACATGAATACCTAGCATATTGATTTTATTGCTGTCAGAAATAAACACATAGATCCATACATAAAAGCTATGAAGTTCAGTAACTAGACATTGCAAATGACTGCAGTATCCTAATGGCATCCCAGAGAAATTCATCTGTGAATGTCTTTAGAAATGGTTAAGTTCTTTAATATTTGAATTGCTTATAAATGTTTATCTGTGTTATGTTTTTCTTCCAAAACCTACCAAGCTTACACCATTGAGATGCATAAGTCAATATTTGCATATGGATGTGGGTAAATACAGCTTTGCAGTAGATTCATTTAGATGCAATGGGCAGAATAAAGTACTTTTTTTTTCTAAAGGAATAGATCCTCTTGGCTATTCATGCAGGGCTCAAAAGCAAATGAATGCTCAATGTTTCACAGCTATTTAAACCAGTAGGAATTTAATAGCTAAATTCCTAAAGAAGAATAAAAAGTATTTGAAAGCATAAAGAGCTCCTTGCTCAGAATGGGAGCAGCTTTCCACTCTTCAAGTAAAAAGGTGCCACACACTCTTCAAGGCCCAATACAGGGGCTATCACAGAACTGTTTACATTCAGTATTGTGGCATCTTCTAGATCTAAGATAATCTAGGCAGAAAAAGAGTTCAGCTAGTACTAGCTCATCAAGTTAACCTTAGGGGAAACTGTAGGCAGGTATTCCAAACCAAAACCAAGAAATATTTTTGTCTCTGATTCACATAAAGTACACACTCCACTTTGTCTTTTTTGCTTCCAGTGTAGAGCAAGTGGGTCTCCAAATGTAAGCTATTCTGTATTTCCTGAATGAAATCTTCCATCTTTCCTTTGGACATTCACAATTGCTCAATATTTAGACATCAAAACACAACCTGGACTTCTATATCCATGAATAATACACGTGACTAGCAAAATGTCCTAAAGTAACTGACAAGGTAGCTATGCTTTTTATGCATAAAACCCAGGGTTTGAGCCCTAGTATTGCCCAGGATGGTGATCTGCTCCCTCCCAACACCCCTTCTCTTTCTCTGGATTGATTTTTTAAAAATATTTATTTATTCATTATTAATTAAATACAGAGAAATTTAGAAGACAGGGAGAGAAAGAGACACCTGCAGCCCTACTTCACCACTCATGAAGCTTTGCCCCTGCAGGTGGGGACCGGGGGCTGGAACGTGTGTCCTTGAACACTGTGATGTGAGCACTTAACCAAGTGCACCACCACCTGGCCCCTGTCACTAGCTCTCTCTTCTTACTCTCAGAAAAATGAAAAATAAATAACTGGATTAAAATAATAAGCTAAAGGAATAAGTATGTCTGAGATTCAAAGTCTGACATCTCAAGATAAATCATGTCAAATCCCTGGCACCAAAGGGAATAAAATGCCCAAGGTTTGTCAGCATATCCCCTGAAATGTCTTTGTTTTGTGTTAATATTAAGCCTTTGTGGTGCTAATAAACAGGAGAAATAAATTCTGGGTCAGAACTGCATCCCAGTTTGGTGGAGATCAGTTCAGTAAGGATCTCACCTTGGATCAAGTGTAGACAGCACTGGTGAGAAAAATCTGGGAGTCGGCCACCTTAGTGCTTCACTGCACTAGTCACTTGCCTTCTCTCCCAACCCTTTCAGAATCCTCTACACATTTCTAAGAACAAGCACTTGGACTGTGGCAGTCTTAGACTAGTATGTCTAAGAATATAAAGACCTGAGGCCAAGTGGTGGTGCATCTGGTTGAGTGCTACAATGCACAAGGACTTAGGTTCAAGCCCCTGGTCTCTACCTGCAGGGGAAATCTTCACAAGTGGTGAAGCAGGTATACAAGTGTCTGTCTCTCTCCTCTCTCCCCCTCCCTCTCAACTTCTCTTTCTTTATCAATAATAAAAAAAAATTAAAAGGATATAAAGACCTAGAAAATGACAATGACTTTTAGCTATGGCATTCAAGGCATATTCTCTTAAATAAATAATTGCTAAATTATACATTGTTGAAATTAGAAATTTCTGCTCTTGGAAAGACTTTGTCAAAGATCTGATTAGCTACATAGGTACATTGGTAGAGTTCACAGGCCAAATGTGGAGACTCAGGTTCAATCCCTAGTACCATATATACTGAGTGCTATTCTAATTTCTCTGTTTCCTTACCATTTTTTGTCTCTCATAAAATAAAGTGTATATCTTTTTAAAAGAGAGATAATGAAGATACAAGCCACAAACCATGAGAAAGAATGTGCAAAAGGTACCAGGCAAATAATTGCTATCTCAAATATAGAAAGAACTCTTACACCTCAACAATGAGGGCAAAGAGAAAATAAAATGACACTTTAAACACTTTAAAATAAAATGACTTTTTGAACCCTAAGACAGCAGGAACCTCACATCTCCACTATAGAGCCTCTACTTCCCCCAGTCCTGGAACCCTTGGATAGGGCCCACTTTCCCGTATGCCTCTCCCAATCCATATCAAATAATATTGCATCGCCGATCACAACCTAATCAACGCAACGATTGCCACCTCAATATGCTTCACTTCAGACTGTGTCCAGAGACTTCACATGTGGAATGACAACCCTTCAGCTTCATTAATCGGGTGAGACCTTTCCTTTCATAGTATTCTCTAATTCCATCTCAGGTGGTTCACTTTCTAACAAGTCCCAAAACCTAGATATACACCAGTTTCTGTGAGAGAGAGAGCATATGTTCACACGTATCCGTAAACTACTGCAAAATATATACCTGAAAGCAGAAGTACACTAGAGTTTGCAGTGAGTATCCCCCTAACACTTCCTCTCCACTATTCCAAGCTTTCAGTCCATGATTGCTCAACAATTTCTTTGGCTTTGTATGTTAATTCTCTTTTCAGTCACCAGGTTCCAGATGTCATCAGGATGCCAGCCAGGCTTCCCTAGACTGAAGACCCCACCAATGTGTCCTGGAGCTCAGCTTCCCCAGAGACCCACCCTACTAGGGAAAGAGAGAGGGATAGAGAGTGGGAAAGCTATCAGGGGAGGGGGTGGGATATGGAGATTGGGTGGTGGGAATTGTGTGGAGTTGTACTCCTTCTACCCTATGGTTTTTGTTAATTAATCCTTTCTTAAATAAAAAAAAAAATAGTAAAATAAAAAAAGAAAAAAAATAATAAAATAAAATGACACAAACACCTTAAAACACATCCCATAAAGAAAGAAACATAGATGGAAACTAGGCATGTGCAAAGATCCTCCACAACATATCTCATTAGGAAGATGCAAAACTGGGAGTCATGCGGTAGCACAGAGGCTTAAACACATAGCAGGAAGCACAAGGACCAGCTTCAAATCCGGGCTCCCCACCTGCAGGTGTCAATCTTTCTCTCCCCTTGTCTGTCATCCCCTCTCTCTCTCCAATTATCTCTGTCCTATATAACATAAGATGGCATCAATAACAACAACAATAACTACAATAACAATAAAAAACAAGGGCAACAAAAGGGAAAATAAATATTTAAAAAAGGAAGATGCAAATTAAAACAATGATATATCATGATACACCTGCTAGAATGGCCAAAATTGGGAGCACTGACAACATCAAATGATGGGCTTGTGAAGCAACAAGAACACTCATTAGTTGGTGCTGGGAATACAAAATGACACAATTCCTTTGAAAGAGAGTTTGGTAGTTTCTTACAAAAGTAAACATCATCTTAGCAAATGAGCCAGCATTTTCCTAGATATAAGATTTCCAAAGTGGAAAATGTATGTCCAGACAAAAACTTCTGTATGAATATGTACAACAGCCTAATTCATACTGTTCACACTTAGAAGTGACTATAGTAGATGAACATAAAATAAAAGTCCACCGGCAGGGGGAAAGTTGTGCAAATGGTGAAGCGGGGATGCAGGCCTCTCTCTCTCTCTCTCTCTCTCTCTCTCTCTCTCTCTCTCTCTTTCTGTCTCTATCTCCCACTACCCTCTCGATTTCTGGCTGTCTCCATCCAGTATATAAAGGTTTTAAAAAGGAGTCAGGCAGTAGCAGCAGGTTAAGGGCACATGGGCAAAGCGCAAGGACCAGCATAAGGATCCTGATTCAAGCCCAGGGCTCCCCACCTTCAGGGGAGTCGCTTCATAGGTGGTGAAGCAGATCTGTAGGTGTCCACCTTTCTCTCCTCCTCTCTGTCTTCCCCTCCTCTCTCCATTTCTCTCTGTCCTATCCAACAACAACATCAACAATAATAACTACAAGAACAATAAAACAACAAGGACAACAAAAGGGAATAAATAAATAAATACAAAAAAAAAATTTAAAAGGTTTAAAAGGAGAAAGAGAGAAAAGTAATCATAATACATCCAGAAAATAAGATGTAATTCAAGATAATGAAATGAACTATCTAGCCAGGAGGAAAAATACTTGGAATAGACATAGATGCCACGAAGAAGTGAAAGAAGTCCATACAAGGCTATATAACATATAAATTCAATTATTTGATATTTCTGGACAAGGCAAAACCATAGGCATAGCAAAAAGATCAGTGGTTGCCAAAGACTTGGGTGAGGGGGAGATAAACAGACAACTGCAACAAAGTTTTAGAGTGGTTAAACTATAAGATGAAGGGAGTCAGGAGCAGTGGGTTAAGCGCATGTGGTGCAAAGTGCAAGAACTGGCATAAGGATTCCAGTTCAAGCCCCCAGCTCCTCACCTGCAGGGTAGTCGCTTCACAGTTGATGAAGCAGGTCTGCAGGTGTTTATCTTTCTCTCCCCCTCTCTGTCTTCCCCTCCTCTCTCTATTTCTCTCTGTCCTACCTAACAACAATAACTACAACAACAATAAAAAAAAACAAGGGCAACAAAAGGGAAAATAAGTAAAATAAGTGTATAATTAAAAAAAAAACCTATAAGATGGAATGTAATGGTGACTGTACGTGCTTACACATTTGTCCAAATGATTAACAAGGCCCGAAGAATAGAGGAAAGGGAAGAGAAACCAATGATGTCATGGTGATGCGATACATCATGACATGTTGTGAGATGACACCAGTTATCTGTAGATGAGAATGAAAGAAAAAGGGAAAAAGGAGCAAAAAGTCATAGAGGACTAAGAATGATAATGCCATTACATGAGAGAGACAAGCTATGAGTATGGACCCACCTGCCAACGCCCATGTCCAACAGAGAAGTAATTACAGAAGCCAGGCCTTCCATCTTCTGCACCCCATAAAGATCTTTGGTCCATACTCCCAGAAGAGTAAAGAATAGGGAAGCTTCCAATGGAGGAGGATGGGACACAGAATTCTGGAAGTGGGAACTGTGTGGAATTGTACCCATGCTATCTTACGATCTTGATAATCATTATTAAATCACTAATAATTTTTTTTAAAAAATAGTATAGGCAAAGAAGATTAAAGATTTGCAAGACTAGGAGAAAAATCTGGAACACATGCTAAGGATATGGAGAGAAATTAGCCTGAAGTAAAACAATTAACGATTACATAAAAAGGAGGAGAGGGAGAGGAGGAGGGGAATGGAATATAATAAGAAATAAAAGTAAAAAATGATCTAGGATATTTCCACAATTCAGTAAGCATGTATTCTGCAAAAGCTTTCTAGAGCATAATTCTAGGTTGATACACTTAATCACATTCCCACAGTACACACATAAGTTGCACAGATGTTTTGAATGACTACTTAAAGACAGCCAATCGTCCTGTTTGCTCTATAGATAAGATCCCTGGAAACAGAATAGCATTCTAGGAACTAGTTTCTCTGCTTCTGAGGGAGAGAATTGGTTTAATCAATCATGTGCACCTGACCTAAGAAACTATACCCAGAAAGTTACAGTGTCATGGAGAAGAGCTTGAATTTTAAACAAAGGATCCTGGGCTTTGTATACCATTTTTACCACTAAATGAACTTGGATGTGGAATGAGTTGCCCCCCTCCACCTTATATTCAGCTTCTCTGCACATAAATGTGAGCACTAATGTCAGCCTGCTGTTATTGGAACAAGAATTAATAAGGTGATCTATATGAAAGATGTATAAAACACTGTTCAAAAGCGAAATAATTAAAGCCTACTCAGCAGGAAGGCCGTACATGATTGTAGATTCTGGGTAGAAAAGATTTCACCAGAAGAAGGGAGACACATTTTAGAGTCTAAAAAGTAATTTTAAATCAATTAGGAAAGTGCATGAAGCATTGCCGAAGGTCCACCTATAAACACAAAATAGTAGTGCCAATAACAATTTCTGACCAACAGATCAAAATATTGTAAGGTCAAGAGTTCTAACGTATTTCTGACAAACCCAAGAACATACACCTATATGGCAAACTATATATTCCCTTGAAGAAACTATAAAGAAAATATTTTTATAAAATTGATATTCAGATTCCAAATTAGTAACCAGTATTGAAAATGACTGCGAAGCATCTGTGACTCTAATTTTCTCAGCAGCAAAGGGAGTTTATAAATAAGATTGATTTAGCTTCTAGAAAATCTGTTTCTGGCTAGCAAGGTCATATTCTGGTAATAAGAAAAGTAATAACATGACCACAGGTAACCATGGGGACAAGATAGAAAGTGCCCCTTAATCAGGGCAGCCCCAACCATAGACATGAACTCCTCCCTCTAAGCCTAAGCTCCTTTCCCCTGCAGCCATCAAACATGAATCAGGGAACACTCTGCTGATCTGGACTGAACTTGGATGATCTCAGTGGGGTTAACAGGAGCCTTGGGGTTCAGATGGTTGTTTGGGCCTGGCTGGTCTTGATTGTTAGATCATCTTGTCTGAGACATCTTAGTCCTCATTTCAGGCTTGTCTGGTTGTTTTCTCATAACAATCATAGGGTCCAGGGAAGGAACAGGAAATGTCCTTTCTCAGTACTCAGCTTGTGCCACGTTTGCCAGTTTCCAATCCTCACTTTTGTACAATGCTCTGCAGAGGTGAAATCTAACTTAGTTCCCTGTTCCAGCCTTGCCCCTAGAACTTTTCATGTCAAAAAAAGAAAATGAGAGCTTATATGTTTCCCAAGAATAAGTATTATGGTGTATCAATACATAGTAAATGTATCTGCAGAGGGAGCTGAGCACACACAGCACACCATGTGCAAGGATTCTGGTTTAAGCCTTGCCTCCCCACCTACAGGGGGGAAACGTAACAAATGATGAAGCAGGTCTTCAGATGTCTTTCTTTCTCTTTCTTTCTTTCTTTATCCCTTTCTTCCTCTCTACCTCCCCTCCCCTCTCAATTTCTCTCTGTATATCAAATAAAGTAGAAAGAAAGAAAAAGGAAAGGAAAGAAAAACAAAAGGAAAGGAAAGGAAAGGAAGGGAAGGGAAGGGAAGGGAAGGGAAGGGAAGGGAAGGGAAGGGAAGGGAAGGGAAGGGAAGGGAAG
The DNA here is from genome assembly GCF_950295315.1 of Erinaceus europaeus. Classification (NCBI taxonomy): domain Eukaryota; kingdom Metazoa; phylum Chordata; class Mammalia; order Eulipotyphla; family Erinaceidae; genus Erinaceus; species Erinaceus europaeus. The sequence continues at coordinate 114,252,940 of NC_080162.1, forward strand.
GGAAGGGAAGGGAAGGGAAGGGAAGGGAAGGGAAGGGAAGGGAAGGGAAGGAAAAAAAATGGCCACCAGGAGTGGTAGATTCATAGTACTAGCACCAAACCCCAGTGATAACTCTGGTGGAAAAAAATGTATTTACTATTACAACACATTTCTTTGTCACAGCTGCCTGTGACATAGTTTATATAGTTTTGAGCTAATGATTTTTATATATTTTTCATTTTTTTATTTATTAATTTTAATGAGAGCAAGAGAAACAGAGTGAAAGAAAATGACAGAGTACTGCTGGCCTCTGGCTTACAGAGGTGCCCAGGGATTGAACCTGGGAACTCAGAACCTAGGGCATGAAAGTCCTTTTGTATAACTATTATGCTCTCTCCCTAGCCCTGCTTTTACATTTTTAAATAGTTGGGGGGATTAAAAGAAAGATTATTATTTCATAGCATGAGACAAAATCACATGAAATTCAAACTTTAGGGAATATAAGTCTAGTTTTATTAAAATAAAACTGCATGTTATACATGTACAAACTATTGTATTTACCGTCAAATGTAAAACACTAATCCCCCAGTAAATGGAAAAATAAAATAAAAAATAAAATAAAACCACACTCATAGTTTATAACAGGTCTATTTTTTTAGTTCAATAATGTAATTAAATTGTTGTAATCAGACAATGCTGGGATAGCCTGAGGGTGCTTCTTCCTGAGCTAGTGCTCTCTGGGTTGGAGAGAACTCAACTGGAGCTGATCTAGGCTGCTGCGTGGGAGAGGGATCAGGAACTCGTGCCGCACTAACTTTGCAGGAGATACACTCTGGAACTCTCGGAGCCGGAAAGCAATTTCCAAGTGTGTTTAATCAGAAGAGCAGCTGTTTTTATACTCTCCAAGTAGGGTGGAAACAGGATGTGACATAGAGAGGGTGGAGCAAAAAGTGACTGGTGGAAGATCAGGGTGTGACAAGGAGAGGGGGCAGAGCAGCTGAGAATTTTACCACTAAACCACTAATGCCCTGGAGGGAGTGTGTTGCTTTATGTAAATGTAAAAGTGATTTATGTAAATAGACCCTTTGAATAGGATCAAACCAATCCCTATATAGGCATACGGGTGCTTGGTTAAGCAGAAGCCAGGGGGAGCTGGCATACTATCCAACAAGACAATATGGCTCCAAAGCCTAAAATAGTTATTGCCTAGTCTTTAAAGGACAGACTTCATCAACTCCTTCCTGTTCTACAATGTGATTTCCAAAGGCAGAATGGTCATTGCTTGGGAGAGGATATGAGAGCAAGGCCATACTTCCAAGACTTGAGGAAAAAACAAACAAACTAGTATAATCAAAGGCTCTTTGGAATATAACTAACATAGGACTACTAACTATCTACAAAACGGAGACCCCCACAACTCTTCATATGAACTTTTCCAGTCTTCAGGTTCACGATGTCAACTTTTTTTTTTTTGGTTCTATATGTTAACTCTTTTTTTAGCCACCAGGTTCCAGATACTACCATAATGCCAACCAGACTTCCCTGAGCAGACGACTGCACCGATATATCCTGGAGCCCTGCTTCCCCAGAGCCTAGCCCCACTATGGAAAGAGAGAGACAGGCTGGGAGTATGGATCAACCTGTCAATGCCTATGTTCACTGGGAAAGCAATTACAGAAGCCAGACCTTCCACCTTCTGTACCTCATAATGACCCTGGGTCCATACTTCCAGAGGGATAAAGAACAGGAAAGCTATTAGGGGAGGGGATGGGATATGGAGATCTGGTGGTGGGAATTGTATGGAGTTGTACCCCTCTTATCCTATGGGTTTTTCTCAGCATTTCCTTTTTATAAATAAAAATTATTTTAAAAAATAATTGACATTTTTCTTTCCCTTAGTAATGTTATAAATTCTATGATAGTTACTTTGGTTTGTAAAAAATCAATAGGCCCAGAGATTATTTCTAGTCTGTTAAGCAGAAGAACTTTGATGAATGATATCATATCTTACTATTTCATATAAAGTACATATGCCAAGTACTATTACTTTCTTCTTTGTGAAGTATAATTTTGCAAAAATCTTATTATTTCTGATAACTACAACTATGAGAAACTTTCTTTTTCCATTATAAACCAGCTACTACCAGTCATCTACTGATGACATGGCTAATAACAAAAGAGCTTCAGACAACGCTTATTTCCCTCAAGTCCAAATATTTTCATTTTTACTCGTTACATCCAGTTCCACCTATTGTGCCCCTACTATTTACATTTTAAGAATCTTTCCTTTGCTACAATGTCCAAAGACAGAGATTACCTTAATGTAGAGTCAATGCAGCTAACTATGCAGACTTACTCTGAATTTGAGTTTTCACTTTATCTCCAAATGATGAACAAGTGGACCCAACTGGAACAATTATTCAAGGAATTAATTCACATCATAATTTTAAGCATGAAAAAAATAAATTTCTGACCTGAAAAACTATGAAAAGAAGCTCTGAATCAAGATCTGGTCAATTCAAATACAATTTCAAAGTCCACAAGAGGAAAACATACCCAAAGCATGTCCAAACATGTTCAAAGGACATGAAAATACTAAAAGGATATATACACCTCTATACCATATTATTCAAAAGTATTGAATCAGCCCCGATGCCCATTGGCACATGACCAAATAAAGAGGCTGTGGAATATGTATTCAGTGGAATGTTATTCTGCAATTTAAAAAAAGATGTTATATTGTACCAAAAAATAGATATAACTAGAAATAATTGCTCAGTGAAACAAGGGGTGAAAAACACCCCCCCAGTGGTTTCTCTCACATGTGGAATATAGATAACTTAAGCAAACTAACTTTCAAAAGAGAGAGTAACTAGAGTGTCTTGTAGACTTTGTCAGAACTATAGTGATTGTCAAAAAGGGATGGGGAGGTGGTCCAGAAACTCTGGAGGTAGATGTGGTGGATGACACACACATGTGGGTTTCAAACTGTTCTCCTGAAAAATCTTGTAATTTTGCAAACTACTGTTAAGTGACCATTAGTAGAAATTATTATTTTTTTTAAAGTAAACACAGCCTCAAATCACAATTGTTTCCAGGCAATAGTCAGAAGAAAAAGATCAAGGATAAGAAGTAGTCAGAGGGAGTAGTCACAGGCAGATATTCCTGTTCAATTACTGTTATCATCTTCAGTGAATAGAGCTCACTTTGCTGGATACTGGGAGTGCTTTACTATCTCAAAAATAAATACAGAGATCACATATGCAAGTACAACTAATCAATATTTAACCATCTTCCCAGATAATATATTTAGTCAGCCTACATGCTAATTATCAGGCAAAAATTACTAAAGTCATGGGACCCTTGGAAGCACCTAAAATAGACTTCCTAGCTTCTTCCCACACAAAGATCCCTAATTCCATCTGCTCTATTCCTACCTGTAGGTTCCTGTTTATAAAACAATTTGTCTTGCCTTATATCTTACTGCCTTTCAGCCACCAAGTTGCAAATGCTACAATGATGCCATTCTGACTTCCCTGGGCAGACAACCTCACCTATGTGTCCTGGAACCTCAGTGTCTCCAGAGTCCTGCCCCACTAGGGGAAGATAGATACATATTGGAGGTATGGATCCACCTGCCAACACCAGTGCCCAGTGGAGAAGCAATTATAGACCAGACCTCCCACCTTCTGCATCCCATGTAGAATTTTGATCCATACTCCCAGAGGGATAAAGACTAGGGAAACTTCCAAAGGAGGGTATGGGATATGGAACTTTGGTGGTGGGAACTGTGTGGAATTATACTCCTGCTACAATCTTGTTAATTATTATTAATTCACTAATTAAAAGTTTAAAAAAAATTAGTTTAATTTTTTTAAAAAGACAATAAACTGGAGTAATTAATAAAGCAGGTATATATCTTCTAACTGTAAAGATTAAATGCTATTTCAAGAAGATTTTGTATTAAAAATATACTTTCTACCTTTTCTTGGCCCACATGAAAATTATATGTTTGCTATCTTTAAGTATTTTAAAAAGGTTGAAAAGATAAATACTACCTTTGAGTTCATTCAACTACAAGTTAAACATTTCTGTTAGAACCAGTTATTAAAAGGCATTATGATGCTATTATTTAGTTTAATAACCCAAAGCATACAGTGCCTCTAAGACTCAGTTTCTTTAAAGATCAAACATAAGTACATTAACAAACTCACAAGCTTGCTGAGAAGCTAAAATGAACAGAATAACTTAAAACACTGCAAATATAGTAGAAAGGAGAGGCCACAGACATATGAAAACAGCTCCACTTCACTCATCATTAGCAAAATTAAAATTTAAACCACACTGAGATTCTATTTTATGCCCATGAGAATGACTTCAATCAGCAAAGTAGGCAATAGCAGGTGCTGGCAAGGTTGTAAAGAAAAAAAGAACTCTGTTTCACTACTGGAAGGAATGCAAACTGGTGCAGCCCCTTTGGAAGGTTGTATAGAGAGTCTTTAAACAAACAAAAAATGGAATTACCTTATGATTCAGCAACATCACTCATACATTTATCCAACACATAAACACACACACACACACTAATTTGAAGAAATGTATGCACCTCTTCATAGCTACATTGTTCACAATAGCCAAAGAGTGGAAGCAGCTTAGATGCCCATCAACAGATGACAGGCTAAAGAAGTTATGGGTGGGAGTTGGGTGGTAGCCCAGCGGGTTAAGTGCAGGTGGTAGCAATGTGCAAGGACCAGTGTAAGGATCACTATTTGAGCCCCCGGCTCCCCACCTGCAGGGGAGTCACCTCACAAGCAGTGAAGTAGGTCTGCAGGTGTCTATCTTTTTCTCCTCTCTCTGTCTTCCCCTCCTTTCTCCATTTCTTACTGTCCTACCCAACAATGACAGCATGAATAACAACAACAATAATAACTACAACAATAAAACAACAGGGGCAACAAAAAGTAATAAGTAAATATCAAAAAAAAGAAGTTGGGCAGGGGTAGATAGCATAATGGTTATGCGAAGAGACTCTCATGCCTGAGGCTCTGAAGTCCCAGGTTCAATACCCTGCACCACCATAAGCCAGAGCTGAGCAGTGTTCTGGTAAAAAAAAAAAAAAGATTGAAAAAAAAAAAAGAAGTTATGGGGTATATATTCCATCAAATACTACACTACAAAAAAAAAAAAAGATTACATTGTGCCCTTTGGGATAAAAATGGATTGAACTAGAGGTTTAGTGAAATAAAGAGATAAAAGATAACTACGAGGTGATTTCACTCATATGTAGAATCTAGAAAACTGATACACATGAACTTGCAGCAACAACAAAAACAAAAAATAGCAGAAGCAAACAAACTTTTTCTAAGACTTGTGAGAACCCTGGTGCTTATCTTTGGGAAGTGGAGCATGGACCCAGGGTCATTGTGGGTTGCAGAAGGTGGAAGGTCTTGCTTCTATAATTGCTTCCCCACTGAACATAAACATTGACTGGTTGGTCCATACTCCCAGTCTGCCTCTCTCTTTCCCTAGTAGGGTGGGTCTCTGGGGAAGCTGAGCTCCAGGACACATTGGTGGGGTCTTCAGTCCAGGGAAGCCTGGCCAGCATCCTGATGACATCTGGAACCTGGTGGCTGAAAAGAGAGTTAATATACAAAGCCAAACAAATTGTTGAGCAATCACGGACACAAAGGCTGGAATAGTGGAGAGGAAGTGTTAGGAGGGTACTCACTGCAAACTCTAGTGTACTTCAGCTTTCAGGTATATATTTTGCAGTAGTTTATGGATACGTGTGAACATATGCTCTCTCTCACAGAACCTGGTGTATATCTAGATTTTGGGACTTTGTTAGAAAGTGAACCACTTGAGGTGGAATTAGAGAATACTATGAAAGGAAAGGTCTCATCCAAGTAATGAAGCTGAAGGGTTGTCATTCCACCCCTCCTATCCTATGTTTTTGTTAATTTATCCTTTCTTAAATAAAAAATAAATTTAAAAAGAAGAAACAAGGCCAGAAAGGGAAGATACAAAGTAAAACTTGGACTGGGTTTGGTGTATTGCACAAAAGCAAAAGACCTTCGTGAGGGGTCCTGGTGCATAATTGTGGGAAAGCATCTAAGTTGAAGGTGAGAGTGTATTGCAGACACCTGTCATGGGGAGATGAAAAATTTTACCCTTGTGTTAACAACAATAATCAATTAACTCTCGATATAAAAAAGAAAAAGAAAAAATGAAATGATTAAATAAAACACTGAATTACTACAAGTTGGAGAGAGAATGAAAGAGAATGTGGGTAGTTGGCAGGTGATAAGTGAGCACACACATTACTACCTGAACACAGAAAGCTTCACAAGCAGTGAAAGCAGGTCTGCAGGTGTCTCTCTTTCTTTTTCTCTCTCTTCATCTATATCACCCCCTCCCCTCTCAATTTATTTCTTCCTTATAAAATGAGAGGGGGGAGAAAGGGAGAGGGAGAGAGAAAAATGGCCAAGAGGGACACTGGATTAATCATTCAAACACTGAGCCCCAGAAATAAAGAAGAAAGAAAGAAAGAAAGAAAGAAAGAAAGAAAGAAAGAAAGAAAGAAAGAAAGAAAGAGGGAGGGAAGGAAGGAAGGAAGGAAGGAAGGAAGGAAGGAAGGAAGGAAGGAAGGAAGGAAGGAAGGAAGAAAAAGAGAATATCAATAGCTAAGGGAAGATGTGGAACTACCCAACTCCAACTTGAGAACTATTTCCACCATACATGGTCAGAATTCTTTAGGGAGCTATAAAATGGAGTGTTTGGCCCTGTTCCATAGATTCTCTCCAAGCTAACCCTGACAGGTGATGAAGTCAGTTCGTTGGAAATAGAGGCCTGAAGTATAAGAGAGATAAGGAAATTTAGATAATAGCAGGTGGATGGGAAGACCCTGAAATGTATTATTTTATGAAGTTACATCGTAAATGTGGAGTAAGAGGATGAAAGGGGGAAAAAGATGTAGACAGAGAGGAAGGAAAGAAGTAAGGAAGGGAGGGAGGAAAGAAATGAAGGGGCCAGGCAGAGGTACACCTGGTTAAGTGTACATATCACATTGCACAAGGACCCATATTCAAGCCTCTGGTCCCTACCTGCAGAGGGAAAGCTTAAGCTTCACAAGAGGTTAAGCAGGGTTGCACATATCTCTCTACCTCTCTCCCTATCTCCTCCTGAGCTCCTCTCAATTTTTCTCTGTCTCTATCCAATAATAAATAAGTAAATTTTTAAAGGAATAAAGAAAATAACCACTTTTTCTTTGCTTTTTAAAAGAAAAAAAAGGGAGGAGAGTGTTAGCAGTAGCACACACATTACCATACACAAGGACCAGACTTGAGGCCTTCCCATCTCCCCTACCCCCACCCATCCCCTCACTCCATCTGCAGTGGGTCTGCTTCACAAGTGGTGAAGCAGGTTTGCAGGTGTCTCTCTTCCACCCCTCTCAATTATTCTATCAAGAATAATAGAAAGAAGAAAGAGAAAGATAGAAAGAAAGAGAAATAAAGGTGAAAATACCCTTGCCAATAAGAAAAACTTCACATCTCAGAACATCCTCTGGCCTAAATTTTCATAAATGGGGTCAATGTTCCTGAGACTAGGGAATTTTTTTTCAACTTCTCTATGGTGGTTTATAGTTGACAGTGAAATACAATAGTTTTCACATGCATAACACTTCCCAGTTTTTCACAAAACAATTCAACCCCCACTAGGTACTCCTCTGCCATCATGTTCCAGGACCTAAACCCTAAACCCTCCCCCCACCACCCCAGAAATTTTTACTTTGGTGCAATACACCAACTTCAGTCTAAGTTCTGCTTAGTAATTTATCTCTTGATCTTGTTTTTCAACTTCTATCTATGAGCGAGATCATCAGACATGGGAATATTCTACAATATCTTCCTTGCATTTCTCTCAGCCACTTCCATCAATCTGTGAATTCACTTTCATGTAGATTATGCATAAATACCCTGGGTCCATATTCACAGAGGGATAAAGAATAGAAAAATTATCAGGAGAGGGGTTGGGATACGGAGTTCTGGTAGTGAGAATTGTGTGGGGTTGACAAAAAACTCTTATCCTATGGTTTTTGTCAGTGTTTCCTTTTTATAAATAATTTTTTTTTAAAAGTTAAACTTTTTTGCATAGGGATATCAAACTACTACAATAATTGTTGAAAATTCTATTACTTCTGCAATGAGTTATTTCAATGCCTACATCAAAAAACATAAACAACAATGATTTTTCCTTTTGGTCCTTTAATTAAGTTGTACTAAGTTCTATGATTACCCTTCCACCAGTACTACCTTGTTTTAACAGCAATAGTTTGATAGTGAGCTTTGAAACTAGAAAGTGGAAATCCTGTAAGCCCATTCTCTTTCAAAGCTTTTTTATATTTTTAACCATTTTATGCCTTTTGAAATTCAATATAAATGTTTAATTCTGCTTGTTTACTAAGAAATTGTGGGGTTTTTTTTTTTCTTCCAAAATTCTATGCTCTGGATCCCTCTGTCACACACACAAAAAATGCCCATATGTGTGAGGACTCTCAATTCTAATCCACTGATCTGTGTATTTTTGTTCCAGTGTCACAGTTTTGGCTACTACAGCCTTATAGCTACAGACATCTATATTGGGTTAAGTGGTTGACTATATTACGTATGTTCAAAACAAAGGTAAATCTTTTTCTTTTTTCTTTTCTCAGGATTACTTTGGTGATTGTGGGTCTTCTGTGGTCCATATAAAAGTCTATAGAATTTGTTCTATTTGTTGAGATTTGGATAGGGATTGCATTGAATCTGTGTTATTTTGGGTAGGATGGTCATATTACTGATGTTAATTCTTGTAATTTGTGATCATGGGAAAACTTTCCATTTCCTTGTGTCTTTTCTATTTCCATTTGTAACATCTCTTAGATTTCAATATATATCTTTCAGTCTGTTAAATTTAATTCCAAATGCCTAATTTACAACACTACAAAATAAGGGGGTACAATTCCACACCATTCCCACCACCAGAATTCTGTGTCCCCATTCCTACATTGGAAACTACAGATATTGTCCCAAAGTCACAGATATGGGTAGACTATTATTTCTATACTATCTGTCTATTTAATATTGCCAATTTTTTTCTCTGGCTCTGTCTTTTCTTCCTTTTTAAGTCATAGCTACATCTGTTACTACTTCTGAATCTTTCCTTTTTCCTCTTCTCTCTCTGGATCCTGATTGAGTTGGAGTTCAGAGCCCTATGGTGATAGATCCCTAACATTTTTCACCCTCTTGGAGTATAGACCAAGATTTTTTATGAAGAATTGATGGTGGAAGATCTGGATTCTTTAACTGCTTTTCTGCTGAACATGGGCATTGGCAGGTGGATTCATACCACCAGCCTGTTTCTATCTTTCCCTAGTGGGACAGGGCTCTTCAGAAGGGAGGTTGCAAGACACATTGGTGAGGTCATCTTCCCAGGGAAGTCAGGATGGAATCATAATAGCATCTGCAATTTGGTAGCTGAAATGCAGTCTGATATAGAATAAGACAAAATGTTTAGTGAACAGGAACTATAGGAATAAAGCATATGTGAATAGGAGTTTTTAGCATGGATAGAATTGAGGAAGTCTATGTTAGGTATGTTCCTAGTGGCCCATGACTGTGGTAATTTCTAGTCTGTCTATCTCTTCATTTAATTATCTTGTTTCTTTGTTGATTCTCTGCTTCGATGATTTGTCTAACTGTGAGAGTGAGGTGTTAAAATCTCCCACTATTATTGTATTACTATTGATGTATTTTTGTAGTTCTTTCAGTAGGTGTTTGATGTATTTAGATGGGCCCTCACAGGGTGCATAGATGTTAATGATTGTTAAATCTTCTTGGTTGATTGATCCTCTAATCATTAGGTAATGTCCTTGCCTATCTTTTATTACTTTATTTAATTTTAAGTCTATTGTATCAGAGATGAGAATGGCTGTTTCTGCCCTTTTTTGTGGTCCATTAGCCTGTATGATAGTTTTCCATCTTTCACTTTAAGTCTGTGTTTGTCTTGTTGGGTCAAGTGGGATTCTTGCAAGGAGCATATGGTTGGGTTGTGTTTTCTGATCCATCCTCCCACTCTGTGCCTTTTCATGGTGAATTTAATCCATTGACATTTATTGATATTATGGATTAGGTATATTGTAGTGCCATTATTCAACAATTCTTTATTTGCTCTGATATATGGCAAGTATTATAGTGATGTTCTTGTTTATAAGAGGTCTTTTAGAACCTCTTTCAGGGCAGGCTTGGTGATGGTTGCCTCCTTTAACTGTTGTCTGAGAAGGTTTTGATCCCCCCACCTAGTTTGAATGGAAGTCTAGCAGGATATATTACCCTTGGTTGAAACCCTTTTCATTCAGGACTCAATAGATATCTTGCCATTCCCTTCTGGCTTTTAGAGTTTGAGTGGAGAAGTCTGCTGATAGCCTTATGGGTTTTCCCCTGTATGTGACATTTTGTTTTTCTCTTGCAGTGTTTAGGATCCTTTCTTTATCCTTACTTATTTTCATTGTAACTATGATGTGTCTTGGTGTTGTCAGGACTGGGTTGATTCTGTTTGGGACTCTCTGAGCCTCTTGAATCTTAATGTCCTTTCTGTTGTTTAGATCTGGGAAGTTTTATTCCATTATTTCCTCTAGAATATTTACTTCCCCTTCCTCTCTTTCTCCCTCTGGCAGGCCAATTATACGAATGTTACTTGTTTGAGATCATACCATATGTCTCTGCTGTTGTTTTCAGTGTCTCTAAATTTCTTTTTGAGCTCTTGTATCTCTTTCTTCGTTTTCTCTAGCCCATCCTCTATCTGCCTAATTCTGTTTTCTGCTTATGTTAGCCTGCTTTCCCTTCCCTCAGCTTCTGTCTTCAGTTCAGTTATAGTATTAGCTTGTTCTGCTAGTTGGCCTTTTAGCTCAGCTATTTCAGTTTTTATTTCTCTAATTACCTCAAGGTAGTTTGTATTTTCTTTGACGTTCTCCTCTGTTGTTTCCCTAATTCTGATAGCCCTTTCCTCCATAGTTGTCTTCATTTCTGTGATTATTAGGTTTACTATTGCATGCATACTTTTCTTATCTATGGTTACTTCTGACTGATTTGGAGTTTCTTCTGGGCTCCTGTCCTGATTCATTATGGTAGCAGTTTTATTTGCTCTTGATTTAACATTGTTTTTTTTTTACTGATGTGGTTTTTATTTTTTCTGTTCTGTCATCCTTTAGTTGTTGTGTTTTGAGTACAAGCCACACTATACTAAAGACCTTTATGACAAATGCAGTCACCAACCTCAGAAATTACAACAATAGTAACTGAGGCAGGGATTGATACAGTTCAGCCAATACCATTTAGCCAAACAACACATCCAGTCCAAGAAAAAATAGCAACCAACAAAAGAAAAAGAAAGAGACAGGAAAAAAGGGAAAGCAAGAATCAACAATTATGCAAATCTACTGTCCACTATAAATTGTAGGGATAGAAAGGGAGGAAATGGAAGTAGAGAAGAAATACACACTCCAAGTCAGATTTCTTCCCCCAAAGAATTCACAAGTGAGTATCAATGAATTCAGAAAAAAGAAAAAAGGAAGAGCAGTGAAAAGAAAGCGTTGTTTTTTGTTTGTTTGCTTGTTAAATTAGCTAAGAGGAGGGACAAAAGGAGAGTGCAGAGAAAAGGTTCCTCTCAGAGAAAAACAAGTTCCTCTCACAATGGATAGGATACCCAATGCATAGCAATGGAAAAAAAAAAAATGACAGTTAATTTTGGTCAACCTGAAAATGGTGGATGGGAAAGGGACACGTGTATATAGTAATAGTAATAATAAAATAGAATAGAAAGCCCCTAACAGTCAGTCTTCAGCTTGGACCATTTGATTGGCTAGGCAGTGAGCAAAAACAGCCAATTTTAAGAAGTATCCACAAAAAAAAAAAAAAAAAAAAAGCTCCAGATAGTCTTTCCCAGGCAGGGATGAGGCTCAGATTGGTCAGGTATTTTGTCACTCAAATAGAGCTCCAGCCACTTAAAAGAGAGAGAGAGAAGTTAAAGGAAAAGACTTCGAAGGACACCTCTGGTGAGCCAAGAATCTTCTTAAAGAAAATAGTTCAGCAGGGAGCCTGCTAGGAGTGGCTGAGCTGCCCCTGGGGGCTGGTACTGGGTTGGGGGTGGTGTGAGAGCTCGGAAATAACCAAAGGATTTTCCTTTGTTCCCCTGACCTCCATCAGCCCAAGAGAGAATTATACGACTGTATTTTGGTGTCACTCTGACCGGTCAGTGTTCACCCTCCTACAGACAGCCCAATATCCTACTAGATCCAGTGGATACTGGGTTGTAAGCTGCTGCCTCTTGGAGCTCAGGGCAGCTGTGGCTCCAAAATCGTCATCTTGGCCCCACCCTTGACTGTGGTAATTCCTGCTAGAGCTTGATAGTTAACATGCAGGTGAACTAAAAATATTATCTGGGAAGATGGTGTCAGAGTTGAGAATAAGACTAGAATATGGGAGGTGGGAGGTAGCTCAGCAGATTAAACGCATGTGGTGCAAAGTGCAAGGGCTGGCATAAGAATCCCATTTCAACCCCTGGCTCTCCACCTGCAGGGGAGTCACTTCACAGGCAGTGAAGCAGGTCTGCAGGTGTCTATCTTTCTTTCCTCCTCTCTGTCTTCCCCTCCTCTCTCTATTTCTCTCTGTCCTATCCAACAACAATGACATCAATAGCAACAACAATAATAATAACTACAACAACAAAAAGACTAGAATACTAGATCAAAGTAGAGAATAGCTCCCAATCTTGAAAGAAATACATAAATACAATGAACTATTTATCATGTTAATCAGGCATTGTGTGAGATAACCTCTGGTCTTTGATTCCTAGACCTCTGAAATCAGTCACCTTTGGTGTGTCTCAATAGTGGGTGAAGCTTTTTTCTTTCTTTTTTTTTTAATAAAATAAAAATATTGACAAGACCATAGGATAAGAGGGGTATAATTCAACATAATTTCCACCACCAGAGTTCTATATCCCATCACCTTCATTGGAAACTTTCCTGTTCATTATCCCTCTGGGAGTATGGACCAAAATTGTTTATGGAGAGCAGAATATGGGAAACTTGGTTTCCGTAATTGCTTCTTTGCTGAATAGTAGCTGTGGCAGTGACAGTTCGATCCATACTCCCAGCCTGTTTCTATCTTTCCCTAGTGAGGCAGGGCTCTGGAAAGATGGGTTTCCAGTGTACATTGGTGAGATCATCTGCCCAGGGAAGTCAGGTAGGCATTATGGTAGCATCTGGAACTTGGTGGCTGAAGAAGAATTAAGATATAAAGCAGAACAAATTGTTTAATAATCAAGAACCTAGGGGCAAGAATATAGAAGATGAGATTTGGGGTGTCCATTTTGGAAAAAGCTAGTAGGTCTATGTTAGGTATATTCCAGGGGGCCATGATTTTACTAATTTTCACTTGAGCCCCACAGCTAACATGCAGGTGGGCTAAAGGTATTATCTGAGGAGATGATGTCAGAGTGGAAAATAGGACTATAAAGCTGGGTCAGGGAAAAGGGTAAGCTCCCAAATATGGAAGAAGTGTATACATGTTATTAACTATGAACCCTGTTGATTGGGGCCCATATTCAGCTCAGGAGCTTGTGTAACCTCTGCATCCCTGTAGGCCTGAGTTTGCATTCTGTGGTCGTAGCTAGGAACACTAGGCTGCACTCATTGCTGGACTCATCTTCCTCAAGTGGATCTAGACCTCTAACTGATCCCTTTCTCCACTGTTACGAATCATCTCCATCAGGAACAGCATAGTAGACCCTTTTGTGGGCCCCTACAGAACCTTGTACTGTATGTGGATCAACAGTAGTAGAGACTGCCCCATTCTCCAAAGGGAGATTGGGCCAACATTCTCTACCACTTGAGGAAGATGACTTTAGAGCTATTATTTTATTGGTGGCACCACTGCTTTTGGAAGATGAGATGCAGGGTCTTTTGTGTTCAAATTAAGGAGATGACTGGAACAGCAATATGGTGTACCTGTTTGCTGAACACAGTTTCTTGAGATTTGAAGTGTCTCCCTGTCACCTACTTTCAACTCATTTATCACACTTGCCTGGACTGGCATGTACCTAAGTGAGTTACTTATGAATTCTCAGTTGTAAATTTTAACAAATTTTTCTTTTGTTCTTTGTTGTTTATTTTTTTATTTTGCTTTACCTCACTCCCTGGGGGATTTCTGTGCTGAGGGGAATTTGATGTCATTTATCTTCCCTGCAGGCCTTGTGTGTTTTTCTTTTTACATTTAATTACTCACTTGTGATTGTGAATACAGAGATAAAAAAAAGAGATAAAAGAAGAGATAAAAAACAGTGACTCTTCTAAGAACTACATGCTTATCTTTGGGAAGTGGAAGAGTGAGGATACAGAATTTTGGTGGTGGGTGTGGTGTGGAACTATACATTATAATCTTATAATCTTGCAGCAAACAATAACAAATCAAATATTAAAAAAAAAGAAAGCAGTAACTCAGAAAGGAAAATGTTTTGGTCACACAATATGAAGTCACAGATTAGGGCTGGATGCCAGATTCTCCCCCCTACTGTCCAGTAACTAAATCTAAATTCTGCCAAGCATTGCATTGGCATCCAATGGTCATGGAAAATTTATCTCTGATTAGGAACCAGAATGTAGAGGGTGAGAAGTGGTGCACAAAGCTAAATGCACATAGAACTATGAAGAAGGACCAGCACAAGGACCAGGGTTTGAGCCCCCATCTCCTTACCTCCAGAAGGGATGCTTCATAAGCAGTGAAGCAAGTCTGCAGGTGTCTATCCTTCTCTCTCCATATATTTCTCCCTCCCTTTCTTTCTATCAAATAAAAGATGGGGGAGGCCTCTGAGAGCATAGTGCTGGCACCGAACCCCAGTGATAACCCTGGAGGCAAAATACCCCAAGTGTCAGAAGTGCTATACTTGGTCTTCTCCCACTCATCCACTTCAGCTCAGAGCCAAGCACAATATTTGAATTAGGAGAATTTCCTCCTCATCCCCTTTTTTATATTAATATTTTGTCATAACACTTTACTACACTGAGTAATAAATTCAAGGTGCCTTCTGTTGGATTCTTTTGATGATGTTCTATGTATACTATCATGCCATAAGCAAATAGTTATAGTCTTACTCTTCTAATCTGTATGCCTTTTATTTCTTACACTTGCCTAATGGATTCAACGATAACTTCCAGGACTGTGTTAAATAATAATGGTGAGATGTTTTGCCACATGTTTGAGGGGATGTTAAATTGTGTCCCTGAGACAATAAAGTTCTTGTCAAACAACTTTTCCCCAAGAAAAATTAAATTCATACCAGACCTGGCCACCCCTACGGAAGTCAAAATACAGCTAGGATATTTTTGCAGTTACCAATACCAATTTATTACAGTTTCTACTGTAACAAATGTATGGTTTTGTTTATGTGTGACCACACACACACCACCACCACCACAGCACACCCAGGAAAAATGGCAATACTCTTATGTCATGAGCTGGCCCAAGTCCCTGCATCTACCCTTCTCACAATCATCCACATCAAGTTTTCCTACCTGTATTGTGGAATAATGTCCTTAATATTTCTGCATTACACATGTCTCTCAGGCAACCCATTCTTCATCTTATTCCCAAAGGACAAGTTGCATACTATCTATATTTTTAATGCCTGTTGTGTTGACAAGTTAATTATCATTTCAGTACCCTGTATCAGCTGGTCCGAGTCTCAATTTTATTTATATCCCTGAAGTCATATTCTAAGATAATGCAGGGACAAAAAGAAGAAAGTCTTCCATACACTGCTATCCATGACTTCAGGCAAAGATAAACTCAAAGAACTACTCAAATGAGCAAAATACATCCACATAGTCAGACAGTGAGTCAGTCAGTCAGTCAGGAGAAGCCTCCAGTCTTATTCCACTCACTTCCTAAACATGATTTATGATAAAAAAAAAACAAAAAAAAACAGCCATTATCCCTTGGAACAACCCAGAGTCTCAAAACAGACTGCTTCATTTAGGTAAAAAACAAAAACAAAAACAAAAAACTCTGACTCTTCTCTGGGATTGAACCAAACAGAAAAAAAGAAAGAAAGAAAGAAAGAAAGAAAGAAAGAAAGAAAGAAAGAAAGAAAGAAAGAAAGAAAAGAAAAGGTAGAGTAATACTGAATATCAGTATCTATCAAATTCTTTCTCTGAAGCAATTAGCCTATGAAAAGCCTAGCTGGATTTCTCATTTAAAATCCATCATGCCATAACTATGAGGTAGGTACTGTTATCACTCTCATTTAACACATGAAGAAACAGGCTGGGCATGAGTCTGTCTTTCCCTACAGCATATGCCCCATAAGCAGTAGAGCTGAGAGATGAATCCAGGCCCCTGTGTCTTCAGAGTGTGAGCTCTTAACTAACACATACAGCATGCTGACAAGCACCTAGTCTAAAACAGCCGCCACATGATGTTATAACCTTCCAGACATTTCCCATGCCACATGAGATTGAGATCCTGTTGTCATGCTAGAAATATTCCTCACAATTTGGGTTAGGAAATGTAGAATTAAATCAACATAATACTCCAATTAAGATCAATGCAGACAAATCCTTTTCTCTTTATTTTATTTGTATTTATACTGTAATTATCTTTATTTATTGGATAGAGATAGCTAGAAATTGAGAGGAACTGAGAGAGGGAGAGAGACAGATAGACACGTGCATCCCTGCTTCACCATCTATGAAGCTTTCCACCTGCAGTTGGGGTCCAGGAGTTTGAACCAGGGTCCTTGCATGTTGTAACATGTGCATTCTACCAGGTGCACTGTCACCTGGTCCTGACACTTTTCTATTTCCTTTAACATTATCTTCTAATGCTAAGTATGCCTAACAGCAGTAGAATATTTAAATTACAAGTTTAACTCCTGTAACCATCATGTACTGGAGCTGAGCAGTACACTGGTTTCTATCTCTCTAATGAAAATAAATAAATAAATCTAGAAATATATTTTAAAAATTGTGTCTTCAATTGAAACTGTAGTCCTTATGCGTTTGAAAGACTTATACCAGCACTCTCAATTTATCAAATTGGATTTTAAATAAAGAGTTGAATATATACTTTCAAAAGGTCAGTAAACAAACTGAGTGCTATACTTTTCAACATTTTCTAGAGGCAGCAGCAGATGAAAGAACAAAGGAAAACATTAAAGGATTTAGCTACAAAAAATTAAAACTTCTGTACATAAAAAGCAAGTAAAATACAAAAACAAACAGTAGTCAATAGTAGTCTAAAAGCCTTTTGCAGCAAAATTGGCAAAGGTGGATGTTCTTATTAAACAAGGAGAGGAAATAAATGGATTAAAAAAATTAATAAGAGTCCAGGTGGTGGTACAGCTGATTGAGCACACATGTTACAATGCACAAGGACCTGGGTTCGAGACCCCAGTCTTTTCCCCCTACCTTCAGGGGGAAAACTTTGTGAGTGGTGAAGCAGGGCTGCAGCCCTCTCTCTCTCTTCTCCCTCCTCTCAATTTCTGGCTGTCTCTATCGAATAAATAAATAAATATATATTTTTGTATTTATTCCCTTTTGTTGCCCTTGTTGTTTTATTGTTGTAGTTATTCTTATTGTCGTCATTGTTGGATAGGACAGAGAGAAATATAGAGAGGAGGGGAAGACAGAGAGTGGGAGAGAAAGATAGACACCTGCAGACCTGCTTCACCACCTGTGAAGCAAATCCCCTGCAGGTGGGGAGGTGGGGGCTCAAACCAGGATTCTTATGCTGGTCCTCGCACTTCGCGCCATGTGTGCTTAACCCGCTGTGTTACTGCCTGACTCCCAAATAAATATAAGAAAAACAAAACATTGAGGAGGGTAGATAGCATAAAGGTTGTGAAAATAGACTCTCATACCTGAGGCTCCAAAGTCCCAGGTTTAATCCCCCTCACCACCATAAGCCAGAGCTGAACAGTGTTCTGGAAGAAAAATAAATAAATAAAATAAATAAATAAGCAGAAAATGGCCACCAGGAACAGTGTAGTTGTCATGCAGGCACTGAGCCTCAGCAATAACCCTGGTGACGATAATTTTAAAAAATTAAGACAAATGACAATCAGCAGAAGCTGTACAACAGAGAAAATGCAACCTTAAACTAAATTCCTGAAGATAATTCAACCCATGAGAAACAACAGCAACCAAAAAAAATGAAAATAATAACTGGTTGCCGGTTGTTCTTTTTTCTTTTTATGTACACTAGTTGATTTGATCTTTATAACTGCCTCTAAGGTCAACAGAATATATTCTTTTTTAAATTTGTATTAGCAATTTAATAACTAACTTACTAACAAGATTGTAAGATAACAGGGTTACAATTCCACATAGTTCCCACCACCAGATCTCCATTTCCCATCCCCTTCATTGAAAGCTACCCTGTTCTATTATTATTATTATCTTTATTTTATTTATTGGATAGAGACAGCCAGAAATAGAGAGGGAAGGGGGTGAAAGAGAGTGGGGAGATTCTAGGATACATTAGTGGGGTTGTCTACCCAGAGAAGTCAGGTTGGCATCATGTTAGTGTCTGTAACCTGGTGGCTGAAAGTTGGTAAGATATAAAACAGGACAAGTTGTTTAATAAACAGCAACCCAAAGGTAAGAATAGAGCAGATGAAATTAGGGGTCTTTGTGTGGTAAGAAGCTAGGAACTCTATTCTAGGTATGTTCCAAGTGGTCCATGACTTTAGAATTTTTCACCTGAGCCTGACAGTATTGTCTGGGAAGATGGTGTCAGTTTATGGTATATGATCTTTGCACTCCTAATGAAACATTGACAGTACTGTATTCTTTTAAGAATGCTTCTTTGAAATGACTCCTAGGATAAGAGTGGGAGAATGAACATAGATTTCAAAGACAGAGAAGAAAGGCAGTTTATTATAGGACGAGAAAGCTGGATCAGGGCAGAGAGTCTCTCCCAAACATGAGGAAATTATATAAATACCATTAACTGTAAACCCCATCAATCTGACCTAGGGCCCAACTGCTATCAGTCATAAATTCTCTTAGTCTGTTTCAGGCTGCTATAGCAAAATACTACAGAGAGGCTTCAAAACAACAGAAGTGTGTCTTATAGTTCTGGAGACTGGAAAGTCCAAAAGCAATGATTCAGTGTTTGGTGAGGGTCCACTTTCTTCTCCGATCTCTCCAACCTGTACTATTGCCATGACTAATTTTATGTGCTCTACCTTTTTCCTCTTCACCTTGTATTCTTGTGAAGACAAGGTGAAATGACCAAAAGAGTACTATCTGGCTTATAAAACACTGTTCAAAAGGCTCTACTCTATAGCCTAAACAACCTCCAAAGACCATCCTAATACCTAATATCTAATACCATCAAAGACCTCCTAATACCATCACACTGGAGAGAAACAGTCATTCAGAGCATAGTCAACTCTATGAGAATAATGTCCTCTTTGAAAGCAACATTCACCCATTTACAGCTTTACTATGTGCTTTGTCCTTTGAAGGAATTACACCATATAAGGGGGCCGGGTGGTATCACACCGGCTTAAGCACACATAGTGCAAAGCACAAGAATTGGCAAGGATCCCAGTTCGAGGCCCTGGCTCCCCACCTGCAGGGAGGTCCCTTCACAAGCAGTAAAGATAGTCTGCAGGTGTCTATCTTTCTCTCCCCCTTTCTTCCTCCCCCTACTCTCTCGCTTTCTCTCTTTCCTACCCAATACAAAAAAAAATGGAGGAAAAAAATGAGCACTGGGAGCAGTAGATTCATAGTGCCAGCAACAGGCCCCAGCAATAACCCTGGAAGCAAAAAAAAGATAGCTTGAATTCTTAAAAAAAAAAAAAAAAAAAAAAAACCTACAACATGTTATCACAATTCTACAAATAAAATGGTATCCAGACAGAAAACAGTTGCTGTTTCAGTCTATATCAACTTATACTTATTAGTATACATAACTATATATGACTTAGATTTTCACTGTCAAACATGTAATTAATTGGTGAATAATAAAACAGCCTAGAGGCCAGGACATAGCTCACCCTATAACACACTTCCCTTCCCATGCATAAAGACCCAGGTTCCGGGAGTCGGGCGGTGGCGCAGTGGGTTAAGCGCACGTGGCGCAAAGCACAGGGACCAGCGTAAGGATCCCGGTTCGAGCCCCCGGCTCCCCACCTGCAGGGGAGTCGCTTCACGGGCGGTGAAGCAGGTCTGCAGGTGTCTATCTTTCTCTCCCCTCTCTCTCTGTCTTCCCCTCCTCTCTCCATTTCTCTCTGTCCTATCCAACAACAAAGCAACGTCAACAATGGCAATAATAACCGCAACGAGGCTGCAACAACTAGGGCAACAAAAAGGGGGAAAAATGGCCTCCAGGAGCGGTGGATTCATGGTGCAGGCACCGAGCCCAGCAATAACCCTGGAGGAAAAAAAAAAAAAAAAAAAGACCCAGGTTCCAGTTCTAACACCACATCACCACATAGGAGGGAGTACCATAGCAATGGGAAAGCTCTACTTTTTGGGTGGTAGATAGTCTCTCCATTTTTCTGTCGTTCTCTCCATACATACAATGCACCTCTTCTCTTCTCTTCTCTTCTCTTCTCTTCTCTTCTCTTCTCTTCTCTTCTCTTCTCTCTCTCTCTCTCCCTCCATATATATACATATATCAGTGGAATTGTATATGCATAAGATCCCAGCACTGAAGGAAAATGAAAGAAAGAAAGAAGGGGAGGGAGAGAGGTAGGTATTTAGGCTCTAATATACTGAGGTTTACTTAAGGAATAATAAAGGAAGCTGTAAAAAGAAGAGAGAGGAGAGAGTGATAGAGAGGAGAGATTAAAATTAGGACATTTGACGCTAAACTCTAGATCCACTGTAGTGTACATGTGAACATGTACATTTGGAGGAGACAGAACCATAGTTGTCAAAATGTTCCCAAGATTCCCAAGTAATTAATTATCTTTAGTTCTGGTTTAGGCTTCTCATCACTAGATGTCAAAAAAAAAGGGGGGGGAGATTTGAATAAGTTGTCTAAATTCAAACTGTAAAAAATAAATAAATAAAACAAAAAATAAAGGAAGTTGTACATTTTCATACATCCTGTTTGTTTTTCCTCTGAGGTTCAGGATATTGGCAAAATAAAAAAATATCTAGTTTCCACTTGATGTTCCTATGCCAGGCATAATATAATCATGCCTTTGGGTAAAAAGCTCTATTTCAAAATGAACTGAATATAATATATTGTGATTCCTTTAAGAGATGCTTTTGCAAGTCACAAGGGGCTGTAGCATTCAGACTTCAGTGGTAAATTTTACAGAACCAGAAACGAGAATGTCAACAGCTTTTATTCAGTCATTATTTTCTCCTGACTTCTATCAAAATATCATCACAAAGCTCAATAGAAGAAAAAGACAGCTAGCCCTCATCAACCTTTATCAGTGCTTTTAAAACTTTTATCCTTCCGATCTGAAATAAGAATTTTATGAAAATCCTCTCTTTGTGCCAATCAATATGAAACCTGCAGGGCCTAGAATTATAACAGTGCCCCAGTCACACAGCTAAAACCATCCTCCACCATCTCTATCTGGGAAGTTAATCACTTGGTTATTGCATTAGCAAAAGAATCATTGATCAATTCTCTTTTCCTTCTGTCTCTATACTTTTAAATCCCAAGTTCAATGAATCTATAGTGTTTTATAAATAAAACTTTCATTATAAAATCAGTATGATATAGAAGAATAAAGCTATCAGGGGAGGGGGTGGGATATGGGCCTCTGGTGGTGGGAACTGTGTGGAGCTGTACCCCGCTTATCCTATTGTTTTTGTCAGTGTTTCATTTTTACAAAATAAAAAATTTAAAAAAGAATTATTTGGGACAGGATTCCAGGGTTTGGACTGTAGGTCATTTCTCAACAAATTCAATGATATAGACAAGCATCACCCATCCAGTCAGTTGAAATCTTTAAGAGTAAAGTTTAATATTGGAATAAGAAATTATGCCAGTTGGGTGTTTTCAGACTTTAACTACAACAACAATTCTTTCTATATTTTGACTAGAGATAGAAATACCTTCTTTCCCCCACTCCCAGCATGAAGAGCAGTCTGGAGAACTTTCAGAAGGCTAGAAGTGGATATAACCTATGAACCTGCAATTCCTTTCCTGGGCATATATCTCAATGAACCAAACACAACCATCCAAAAACATCTATGTGCACCTATATTCATAGTAGCATAATCTGTAATAGCCAAAATCTAGAAGCAGCCCAGGTGTCCTACAACAAATGAGTGGCTGAGTTAGTTGTGGTCTATATACACAATGGAATATTATTCAGCTATTAAAAAGGGCGATTTAGGGGGTCGGTTGGTGGCGCAGTGGGTTAAGCACATGTGGGGCAAAGCGCAGGGACCAGCATAAGGATCCCGGTTCGAGCCCCCGCTCCCCACCTGCAAGGGAGTCGCTTCACGGGCAGTGAAGCAGGTCTGCAGGTGTCTATCTTTCTCTCCCCTTCTCTGTCTTCCCCCCCCTCTCCATTTCTCTCTGTCCTATCCAACAGCATCAACAATGGCAATAATAATAATAATCACAACGAGGCTACAACAACAAGGGCAACAAAAAGGGGGGGAAAATGGCCTCCAGGAGTGGTGGATTCATGGTGCAGGCACCAAGCTCAGCAATAACCCTGGAGGAAAAAAAAATGTTTTTTTTAAAAAAATAAATAAAATAAAATAAATAAAAGGGTGATTTCACCATTTTCAACCCATCTTAGATAGAGTTGAAGGAATTATGTTAAGTGAGATAAGTCAGAAACAGAATGATGAATATGGGATGATCTCACTCATTGGCAGAAGTTATAAAACAAGATCAGTAGGAAAAACACTAAGCAGAACCTGGACTGGAGTTGGTGAATTGCACCAAAGACTCTGGAGTGGGAGGGTGGGGGGTGTTCAGGTCCTGGAACATGATGGCAGAGGAGGACCTAGTGGGGGTAGTATTGTTATGTGAAAACTGGAAAATGTTATGTATGTACAAACTACTGCATTTACTGTCAACTGTAAAACATTAACCCCCAATAAAGAAATTTAAAAAAAAGACTAGGGTTTCAGGTCCTGGAACATGATGGCAGAGGACCAACTGGAGGTTAAATTGTTATGTGGAAAACTGGGAAATGTTATGCATGTACAAACTATTGTATTTTACTGTCAACTGTAAATCATTAATCCTCCAGTAGAGAAATTTAAAAAGAGAAGAAAAGAAATGTAGAGAACCCTGACAACTACAACCAACCTCCACATTCCAAGCTCCCAATTTCCACAGGTACACTGTCTTATCAGATCACATGATTCTTGACTTCACACACATATAGATGGTGTGAAACAAAGAATATTTTTCAGTTTTTTTTCCATGCCCCAAAGACACTTAATATAATTATCTTTCCTCTCTCTCTCTTTCTCTCTCTCCCTCTCTCTCCCTTTCTCTCTCCCTCTCCCTCTCTCTCCCTCTCTCTCCCTTTCTCTCTCCCTCTCCCTCTCTCTCCCTCTCCTCTCCCTCTCTCTCTCCTATTCTCTCCCTCTCTCTCTCCCTCTCCCTCTCTCTCCTCTCTCCCTCTCTCTCCCTCTCTCTCTCCTTATCGCTCCATCTCTCTCCCTCTCTCTCTCTCCCTCACCCTCTCTCTCCCTTTCTCTCCCTCTCTCTCTGTGTCTCTTTCCTTGAAACACTCATGTCTGAGCACACACAGTACTCCACAGAGCTGATGTCCTACCTTCTCTGGAACTTCTCTCCTCCTTCTCACCCTAGCCTCAGTATGATCTTTCTAAATCTTTCTCAGAATTCTCCAGGATCCAGTTCTACAACCTCTCTTTATAAAAAAAATCTATTTTTTCCTCAAGTGACTTCATCCATCCACAAAGGATGTTTCAATGACCACCCATTTACAGTCATATCTCTTTTGACAGTGCTACTTGCTGGCATTTTGCATCACTTTGGGAGCAACATATGCTACTGACACCTTAAACTCTCTCCTCTGATTTTTGTCCAGTTTCTACTGGAAACCCCATTCATTCTCAGGCTAGCTCTGATTTTTTATGCAGCATTTAGGAAGTTAGTCAGGTTACACTGACCCAGGTTACACTTTCTCATGCCAATATTTACCAATATTCTGGCAAATAGCACCTTCTGCTGTTTTTCTATCTTCAGTAGAATTAGGAATTCAGAAAGAATCCGCTCCTTGTATTTAGATGTCATCTTAAACTGGAAGCCAAAAATTTTATTTCTAGGGCTGTGATGGTGCACCTGGTTGAGAGTACATATTACAATATGCAAGGACCCAAGGTTAAGCCCCAGGTCCCTACTTGCAGAGGGAAAGCTTTCTGTGTGGTGAAACAGAGCTACAGGTGTCTCTCTGCCTCTCTTCCTCTCTATCACCCCCTTATTCTCAATTTCTGACTGTCTCTATCCAATAAATAAAGATAATTAAAAAAATAAAAAGAGAGAAATTCTCCTAATGCCCATTTCTCTGAATAAATAAATCCCCAAAATCTTTCAACCCTACTTAACTTGAAAGACTTTCCTTTTACTTACCTCAGAGACATAGCCAGAATCTCAAAAAGTAGTGCCTGTGGAAAGAATAACTACTGATGTGAATACGATGAGGGTGGAAAGGTTGATGATAACCTTTAGTTTTAAAGTCTCTCAGTAGACAATGCCCAGTCATCCAAAGGCCATTACTTAAGAGTTTTGCCTTTTGCTACAAGCCACCAGCCTTGGGCTGGGATATTTCTTTTTCTTTATTATCTTTCTTTTTACTTTTTTAAAGATTTTATTAGTGATTTAATATTGATTTACAAAATTACATATTAACAGGGGTATAAATCCTCTCCATTCCCACCACCAGGGCTCTAAATCTTCAGTCTCCCCACTGCAAGCCACTGCAGTTCCCCTAAGGTTGTAGACATGGGCCAACCATAATTTCTACAACTATCTGTCTACATTTGTACATAATTTCCCCCTTTTTTCTTCCAGATCCAATCCTCTCTTCTCCTCCAAGCTACTCATGACACCATTACTACCTCCATATGTCTCACTCCTTTTCCTCCTCTTTCTCTGGGTGCTGATGGAGATGGAATTCAAAGCCCTCTTATCTTCTTCCTCCTATCACTTCTGCCCCACTGAAAGTATGGATCAAGGTTATTTTGGGGGAACAGAAGATAGGATTTCTGGCTTTTGTAATTGCTTCTCCACTGGATGTGGCCATTGTCAGGTGGCTTCATACTCTCAGCCTGGTACTATCTTTCCCTAGTAGAAAAGTGGGCCAGAGCTCAGGAGAGGTGAGGTTCCAGGACACCCTAATGAGGTCATCTTGGGCTGGGACATTGCTACGTGCATCTCCTGACTGCCATCGACTATTCTCAAAACAATTACATGTCTCAAGAGACAAAGACTGTGTAAAATGGTCAGCTCTTTAGTATATGAAGAGATATGAAATTGTTTAGTCTGGGCAGATGAGGAAGCCTAATTGTGAGAGGCTAACAGCAGAGATGAGTGTCCAGCAAGCCTCACAGAGAAAGCCCCTTAACTCATCAAGTGTGCTGTCACCAAGCAAGAGTTTAGCTGTGTGCTTTGGGACAGCCTTGCTCTCTTACACAGCCCACAAAGATGTTCAAGATTTTCCAAGAATGATGTGAGCTTTCAGGTTTCAAATGTAACGTGTGAGTTATTTTTGCTCACAACTAGTTCTCAAGTTCCCTTATATTTGCCTTTTCTTATGGTCCTATCTTCTCCTCCTTTCCTAGTTACATATACAGCTATCATTATATCTAAATGTCACTCCTTTTTTCCTTTCCTCTCGCTGGGTGCTGATGGAGTGGAGTTCAGAGCCATCTGCTCATCTTCTACTAATATTTCTCATTCTCTGGGAGTGTGGACCAAAAATCTTTATAGGATGCAAAATGTGGAAATTCTGGCTTCTATAATTGCTTATCTGCTGGGCATGGGCATTGGCAGGTTGATCCATAAACACATGAACAGAGATTTTATAGGCACAAACTGAAAGGGAATGGGGGAGATAAAGAACAAAAACAAATGATAGTGTACACCTGAAGAGCCAGGAGTAGAATTCCAGGAAAAGGAGGCTCTGCCTTCAAGCCTTTTTTGTTGATTTTGTTTGTTTGTTTGTTATAAGAGCACTGTTCAGCTCTGGTTTATTGTGGTGTCAGAAGTTGAACTAGAACTTTGGAGCCTCAAGCATGAGAGTCTTTTGCATAACCACTATGCTATCTTCTCAACCCACTCAGATCTGTTTTCTATAAGAAAAATAATTAGGCTTAAAAATGTTTTTGAAAGCTGAAAATAGCCTTTTATCTAGGCAGTTAAAAGGTTTTCTTATTTTGTTCATAGCTTTGATTTTGAGATTTAAAACAACTCTTTAGATAATCTAAGAAGTCAGAAGTGTGAATCTTCTCTTTTGTTGGTCTATAGCATACTGTGTATTATAAACTCAAAGAAAGTTACTTTATCAAGCTTGATAATCATAAAGGTACCTATTAATTGATATACTTTGCTTTAAGGCTTCATGGTCTCTAGGTCTGGGGGTGGGAATAAAGAGGGAAGGGTACAATTCCACACAATTCCCAGAGTTCTGCATTCAGTCACCTACACTGGAAGCTTTCCTATTCTATATCTCTCTTGGAGTATGGACCCAGGATCACTATGGGGTGCAGAAGGTGGAAGATCTGGCTTCTATAATTGATTCTCCACTGGGCATGGGTGTTGGCAAATCAATCCATAACCCTATCCTATTTCTGTCTTCCCCTAGTGGGGCAGGGCTCTGAAGAGGTGGGAAACTTCTTTTTTTTCCTTTTTTATTTCTTTTTGTTCTCACTTTTTGGTAAACAAAATTGTTAGCATAACAGAAGTATAGTTGCAAACCATATCCACCACCGATGTTCTATGCCCCTCTCCTAAGAGTCACCATTGTTCTTCCGAGGTCTTAGAGTTGTTGGTTTGGTTATGTCATTTATTTTTATTTTTATTTTTTATAGGTTCATGAATTTCAGTTCTCTATGGAACTGAATCTTGGAACTGTCACCTGATGACAAATATTAATATCAAGCAATGAATAAGAATAGATGATGTCTATTCAGTGCAAATTCAGTGGCATAGGCATGCCGTAGCCCTTAGCCTAATATAAGATTCAAACACAGTACTAATCATCCACACATTTACCCAATAAATATTTATTAAGTTCCTATTAGATATCAGACACAGGCACTAGGATGGTTAGACAAGAGATCCAAAGCCACAGGAGTTCTTCGGGGCACTTAAAGTCACCCAGTGGCTCAGAACCCTTTACTCATCAAGAGACTAAATAGGTATGTGTAGAGTAAAAAATGACCATGCACCTACCCTGAATCATAGATTTCCCTTCCCTTCACAAGCGTGGCAAATTCTATTCCCATTTTATTCTGCTACAGTGACCCAGAGACAACCCAGTATCAATAATGCAAACCAGCATGCAATGCTGGGAAAATAAAGTATCCATTATCCCTTGACATTTGCTCTCCTCTGAGGCAGCCTGCCGTGGCTAACAGCCACAAGGCACGGATTCAGCCTTGGCTAATGGGCGCTTTCAAGGAAGTAAAATTATCAAGCCTGAAAACCAGGGAACACTAAGACAAACAGAGTAAAATGAATATTTGGAGATGATTTTTAGCATAAATCAAATGTCATCTATGATGGAGAAAGAGGGTTTTCTCAAAATACTGACCATTCCATTTAATCACAGTCTTCAAAAAGCATAAGGAACTTCAGGGGAAAAACAGATCTAGTACAGGGAACATCAGGACAACTACAGAGAGATGAAAACTTAAAATACCTGGGAGGAGTACTGACAAAATAGCTCACTTGGGTAGGGTGTTGCTTTGACATGTGTACAACCCAGGTTGAAGCCCAGACCCTACCGCATTGAAAAAAATGTCAGTGCTATGGTTCCTTCCCCCCACCTCTGCTGCTATATAGTTAATTAATTCATTAATTAGCAGGGAGGAAAATATAGCCATCAGTTCATGGAAAAGCTGAGAGGGATAGGTGGCAATATTCTGACTAGCAGATCCACACACCAGAACTTGGATTTACTCATCTGTTTCTGCCCCTACATCGTAAATAAAAGTCAGCTCCTAAGGATGAAGTCCACAAGCTCTTCACATCATTGTGGAATTTAATGGTATGCTCTCATGGATCCTCTTATGGGCTTCAAAATAAAGTTAGTCCTCAATGTGGATCAACAATGATAGAAACTACAGCACTCTCTGAAAGGGAAGTAGGTCAACATACTCTACCACTCAAGGAAAACTGGTCCTGAAATGAGTGCAGCCTAGAATGTTCCTAGCTAATTATTGTGCACGTTTCTTTAGGGTATATATTTTCCCCTAAGTTATGGATACATGTACACGTGTCCTATCTCATGGGCCCTGGTCTATATCTAGGTTTTGAAGTTTTGTTAAGAAGTGCACCACTCAAAATGGAGTTAAGGAGTCCTATGAACTAGGAAAAGTCTCACCAGACTAATAGGGCTGAAGAGTTGACATTCCACACCTGACATTTCTAGACATAGCTGAAACGGTACTGGTTGCACTGATAGTGTTGCCATCAGCAGATGCAGTATCAGTTAGTATGATTTGAGAGAAGCATACAGGAAAGTGAGCACCACCCTAGAGGTCCCAGGACTAGGAGATGTATGGGCTTTATAGAGAAAGGGGAAGGTTCCTGCTGTCTTAGGGTTTAAGAAGGAAATATGGGAAGTCTATTTCTAGCCTTGTGAGAGTTCTCCAGGCTGCTCTCCACGGAGGTTGGATTGGATCAATTTACATTCCCACCAACAGTGTAGTAAGGCTTCTTTGTCCCAACAAAAAAATGAAGCAAGCAAGTAGAAAGAACTAAAGACACCTTAAAGTACCTAATGAAACAGTTTCTAATTAGACCTTGATATCCTCCTCACATACTTCCTTTTACACATCCCCCAAGCACTCCAAAGCTAACCGCCTCAGACAAAGTAAGAACTATGGAAGCTGATTAGGGGCAAGAGACTGGCATACTTTAACAATGACTCTTTAGTCACAACCAGGCCACCCCATCACCTGGGCCCTAGCCAGGGAGCCCTGGGATTCCCACACAGACATGATGAGCCTAGACCTCTAACTGATCACTCTCGCCACTGTCACTGGTCATCTTCATCGGGAACAACATAATGGACCCTTTTGTGGGTCCTTATAGGACCTTGCCCTCAATGTAGATCAATAATGGTAGGGAATGTTCCATTCTCTAAACGGAAGTTAGACAACATACTCTACCCAAAGAAGATGGGTCCTAAAATTAATGCAGCCTTGAATGTTCCTAGCTGTGACCATAGAATGTGAACCCAGACCTACAGGGATGCAGAGGTTACAGACTCCTGTGCTTACAGAGTCCCAGATCAAATCAATGGGATTTACAGTTAACAATATTTATATAATACCCTCATATTTGGGAGCTACTCTCTTCCCTGATATAGCTTTCTAGTCCTCTTTCCAGCCATGACACCATCTCCCCAGACAATAACCTGGGTCCACCTGCATATTAGCTGTCAAGCTCAGGCAAAAAAAAAAGTCATGGGTCCTCTGCAATATACCTAAAACAGACCTACTAGCTTTTTCCAAAATGGAGACCCCAATCTTCATCTGCAATATGCATGCCTTTAGGTTCATGATTAGTCAACAA
Source organism: Erinaceus europaeus (assembly GCF_950295315.1). Lineage (NCBI taxonomy): Eukaryota > Metazoa > Chordata > Mammalia > Eulipotyphla > Erinaceidae > Erinaceus > Erinaceus europaeus. The sequence goes on from NC_080162.1 coordinate 114,282,726, forward strand.
TTTGTTCTGCTTTATATCTTAACTCTTTTTTAGCCACCAGATTGTAGATGATACCATGATGTCAACCTGACTTCCTTGGGCAGAGAGAAACAGGCTGAGTATGGGCAATGTATGGAAATGTACCCTTCTTATCCGATGGTCTTGTCAGTGTTTTAATTTATAAATAAAAAAATAATTTATAAAAGAATGTTCCTAGCTATGACCACAGAATGTAGTCTCACACCTACAGGAATGCAGAGGTTATACAGGCTCCTATGCTGAATATGGGCCCCAAATCAGATCATATTTATGGGGTTTACAGTTTTGGTATTTACATACTTTCCCATATTTGGAAGCTACTTTCTGTCCTGATCCAACTTTCTAGTACTATTTCTAACTCTGACACCATCTCCTCAGACAAAAGCTTTAGCCCACCTACATGTTAGCTGTTGGACTCAGGCAAAAATCAGTAAAGTTGTGGTACCTTTGGAATATATATAAAATAAACCTACTAGCTTTCTCCAAAATGGAGACCTCAAATCTCATCTGCTGTATTTTTGCCTTTAGGTTCCTGATTATTTAACAATTTGTTCTGCCTTATATCTTAATGCTTTTTCAGCCACAAATTTGCAGATGCTACTATGACTTCCCCGGGCAGATGACCTCACCAATGTGTCCCAAAACCTCACCTCTCCAGAGCCCTACCCCACTAGGAAAAGATAGAAACAGGCTGGGGGTATGGATCCACCTGCCAGCACCCATGTCCAGCTGAGAAGCAATTACAGAAGCCAGACCTCCCACCCTCTGCTTCCCATAAAGAATGTAGGTCCATGTTCCCAGAAGGATAAAGAATAGGAAATCTTTTAAGGGAAGGAATGAGGTGTGGAAATCTGGCGGTGAGAATTGTGTGGAATTGTACCCCTCTTATCCTACAATCTTGTTGACCATTATTAAGTCAATTTAATAAAAAGTATGTTTGACATGCTGGGAAAGTCATCATGTACTCTGACAATAATTCATGTATTTTCATCTGACTGTGTCAGGCAAATAATGAATGTGTCAGCAAAATGTCTCACCCGGATAGTGTATATTTTGCTCAACTTCCAACCAACCTCTGCCATATTGAAGGTAGCCTTGACACTGTAGTGCCTTCCCATCTTTTAATAAATATTTTTTGAAATATTTATTTATTCCCTTTTATTGCCCTTGTTGTTTTTATTGTTGTAGTTATTATGATTTTATAGAACAGAGAGAAATGTAGAGAGGACGGGAAGACAGAAACAGGGAGAGAAAGACACCTGCAGACCTGCTTCACCACCTATGAAGTGACTCCCTTGCAGGTAGGGAGCTGGGGCTCAAACTGGGTTCCTTACACCAGTCCTTACAACAGCTTATAACACTTATGGTACATTTTGGTGGTGCCTCAAATGCTAATAGGGCAGCTTGGAATGTTCCTACTGATGACCACAGAATGTCAGCTCAGATCCCAGGGATGCAGAGGTCACATAGGCTCCTAAGCTGAATATGGGCCCCAGACCACATCATATCGATGGGGTTTACAGTCAACAATATTTATATACCTTTCCCATGTTTGGGAGCTACTCTCTTTCCTGATCCACTTTCAGGTCCTTTTTCAAGCCATGACATCATCTCCCCAGACAATAACTTGGATGCACCTGCATATCAGATTTCAGGTACAAGCCCTTTGGAATATAACTAAAATATGCCTACTAGCTTTCTACAAAATGGAGACCCCCCAAATTTTCATTTGTAACCTTTAGGTTTATGATTAGTCAACAATTTGTTTGTCTTTATATGTTAACTCTCTTTTCATCCACCATGTTCCAGATGCTAGTTGATGCCAACCAGACTTCCCTGGACAGATGACCCCACCAATGTGTCCTGGATCTCTGATTCCCCAGAACCCCACCCCATTAGGGAAAGAGAGAGGCAGGATGGGAGTATAGATAGACTTGTCAATGCCCATGTTCAGCAGGAAGCAATGACAGAAGCCAGACCTTCAACCTTCTGTATCGCACAATGACCTTGGGTCCCTATTCCCAGAGGGATAAAGAATAGGAAAGCTATCAGGGGAGGGAATGGGATACAGAGATCTGGTGGTGGGAATTGTGTGGAGTTGTACCCCTCTTATCCTATGGTTTTTTCAGTGTTTCCTTTTTATAAATAAAATAATAATAATAAAGAACATACCTGTTATCTAACATAGAGAAAGGGACCAAACTAGAACAAGATGACTCCCAAGATCTCTTTGTAGGAAGTATCATGTCATATACTTCTACTCATGCTCCACTGACCTAAGCAATGCATGTGTTCAAGTTTGATGAAGATGAGATGGAAGAGGACACACATTTATTTAAATGTGTCTGGAAGAATGGACATAAAGGACAACAGAAGATACAAGGAACAAATGGTGCAATCTAACATAATCTGCTCTTTTGATCACACTCAGTTTTATCTCCATTGCCTGAAAAGCATATCCCTCTGCTCCCCAAGAAAAAAAATATTCTTCTGAAGTTCTACCAACCCAAAACTCAAGAAATATTTTGACTGTTTTTGTGCCTGGCCTATATGACATTCCTCTTGACATGAACTAAAGAGACAAGATGTGCTTTCTTAACCAGAATATAATAGGACAAGAGGAAGAAAAAACCAAAACAATATTCCTATGTGGAAAGAGAAAGAGTTGCAGCTTAGTTTAGTTACTAGTCTGTAAAATTCTAAAGTCCTACTGGACACATCATTTTATTTTTCTTTATTATCTTTACTTAATGGATACAGACAACCAGAAATCAAAAGCACAGGGGGAGATAGAGAAGGAGAGAGAAAGACACCTTCAGACATGCTTAACCACTTGCAAAGCTTTCTCCTTGCAATAGGGACTGGGGGCTTGAATCTGGGTCATTGAGCATTGCAACATGTGTGCTCAACCAAGTGTACCATCACCCGCCCCCCTGGACACATTTAAAATCCCTTTACCCTGGGATTGAGAGCACATAATTCTTCATAGTTGTGTCTTCTTAAAATTCCTTTTCCAACTGCCTTTTTTCCACATTTTTTAAGATGGCACTGGAGAATATGGCCATTTTATGGGCTAGGAAGCTATTTTGTCTTATTGAAAATTAGTCCCAAGTGACCATTTTTTTTAATTTATTTATTGAAGAAAGGAGACATTAACAAAATCATAGGATGAGGGGATACAACTCCACACAATTCCCGCCACCCAATCTCCATATCCCATCTCCTCCCCAACAGCTTTCCCATTCTCTATCCCTCTGGGAGCATGGACCCAGGGTCGTTGTGAGTTGCAGAAGGTGGGAAGTCTGGCTTCTGTAATTGCTTCCCCACTGAACATGGGCATTAACTGGTTGATCCATATTCCCAGTCTGCCTCTCTCTTTCCCTAGTAGAGTAAGTCTCTAGGGAAGCGGAGCTCCAGGACACATTGGTGGGGTCTTCAGTCCAGGGAAGCCTGGCCGGCATCCTGATGGCATCTGGAACCTGGTGGCTGAAAAGAGAGTTAACATACAAAGCCAAACAAATTGTTGAAGAACTATAGACCCAAAGGTTGCAACAGTGGAGATGAAGTGTTGGGGATACTCACTGCAAACTCTAGTGTACTACTGCTTTCAGGTATATATTTGCCCTAGTTTATGTATATGTGTGAATATATGCTCTATCTCCTGGAACCTGGTCTATATCTAGGTTTTGGGACTTTGTTAGGAAGTGAACCACCTGGGATGGAATTAGAGAATACTATGAAAAGAAAGGTCTCATCCGAGTGATGAAGCTGAGGGGTTGTTGTTCCACACCTGAAGTCTCTGGACACAGTCTGAAGTGACCATTTTATGTCTTCCACAATCTCAACCTCTTTAAACATGCTGGTATCTCTGTTGGCAATATTACTTCCTCAAAATCATTGATGTTTTTTTAAACTCCTTTTATTTCAGTCAAAAACACATGTAAGCTGCACTTAGAATTCTTTTGAGACTTTCCAAAACATGTTCCAATTTTATATGATATGGATTATCAATTAAACCAATTGTATTGTCCAATCACATACAGCCTGGAATTTCCAGACTTTCTACAGTCCTTTTCAATTCTCCTTGCCTACTGATTATATTTCATATCTACCAGATCATACAACTTTATATGTTCCTACAAGCACATCAGATTCAATATCTGCTTTCCTACAAGTTATTATCAGTCACAGTTTTACCGAATGTTTGGCATCATCACATATATCAGATTTTGTTATTGCAATACAGCACCGTTTTTATTTTTTTGTTACTAATTTTTACATTGGTCAACTTTTTGCTAAGCTTTATTGCCATTTAAAAAATCTCCTAAATTCCAGTGACTTATAGCAGGAAGAATTTTTCATTTATGATCATGTTTGCTACAGATCAGGACATGCATTCCTAGTGTCTTCATGCTGGGCTCCAGGCTGAAGGAGCATCCCAGAGCCAAGGCAATGTTCTCACAGAAGCTGGAAAAAAGTAATAAAGAGCACTTCCAGGGGGTATGGCCATGGAGTAACAGAACTGAACTTGTCTCCCCCAAAAGAACAAATATCCACAACTATCAAATTTACCAAATTCACTGACTACAGTTGAGACATCCTCAGAAGCACCACAGACTCAGCCACCAAATCACAGGTGTTTATGATGCCATCCCAACTTTACTGGGCAGATGACCTCACCAATGTGTCCTGGAACCTCACCTCCCCAGAATCCTGCCCTACTAGGGAAAGATAGAAATTGGCTAGAGTTCTTAATCTACCTGCCAATGGCCATGTTCAGCAGAGAATCAAATACAGAAGCCAGACTTCTCACCTTCTGCTTCCCACAAAGAATTTTGGTTCATACTTCCGAAGGGGGAGAAATGTTAGGGGAAGATAACCAGAGGGCTCTGAACTCCATCTCTATCGGGACCCAGAGAGAGAAAAGAGCAAAAAGAAAGGACATTCAGAAGTAGTAACAGGTGTAGGTATGACTTGGAAAGGAAGAGAAGATGAGACCATGAAAAAAAGGGGGGACAAATATATATAAATATAGACAGATATGTATAGAAATAATAGTCAACCCATATCTGAAACCTTGGGAGAACGACTATATCTTCTAGTGGAGGGAATGGGGACACAGAACTCCAGTGGTGGGAGCAGTGTAGAATTCACTCCTGTTACCACATAATTTTGTGAATCAATATTAAATCATTAATAAAATTAAAATAAGTAAAAATAAAGAGAGAAAGAAAGAAAGAGAGAAGGTAAGAAAGGAAGGAAGAAAGAAAGAGATATGACTCTCAAAGCTTTATCTAGGAAAAGGACATTTATCATTTCTGCTTAAATTCCATTGACCAAAGCAAGTCACAGAAGTATGTCTAACTTTAATGAGAGAACCAGAAAGATACTCCCATGAGAAAGATATAGTGTGGGGGGGGGGGAGAAAGGTATAGAAATAAGGATGAGAGATCAGTAAGTATTTTGGGGAAAAAAGTGTACTCTACAATACCACTTTTGCAAAAAAAAAATGTGAGAATGTAATTAATATGAAATGCCTCACATCATAGTTCCTGGAACATAAGGATAACTAAAAAAATAATTTATTTTCCTTTCTACTTTCTTCCTATTCCCTCTATATGTACAACACTGATGTTTTAACATGCTGTGATATTTTTTTAATTTTTATTTTATTTTACTTTAATGAGAGAGAAAGAGAGAGAGGGATCAAAGCACTATTCAGCTCTGGTTTATGGTGGTGCTGGGGACTGAATCTCAGACCTCAGAGCCTCAGGCTTGAAAGTCTCCTTGCATCATCATTATGCTGTCTCCCCAGTCCACATTCTCTGATTTTTTACTAACAGTATCTGCAACCAGTGAAATAAATAATAATAATATTCATCAGCAGCAGCATGTCTCAATTACTGAAGTAGAGAACACTGATCCTGTAATAACCTGATTTGCCTATTATATTGAGTAATTTCCAGAGTTGCCTTTTCTCTTGGGTCCATATATATATATATATATATATATATATAGAGAGAGAGAGAGAGAGAGAGAGAGAGAGAGAGAGAGATTGAGAGAAATAAATGTATGCAACAAGTCAACACAAATTTAGAGATCCAGGTGTCATTAGTGTTTTCTTGGTCATTATTGCTAACAATCAAATATGCTATCCTTGCTCCAAAGACCTTACCCTGCAAAAATCTGTGCCAGATAAAACTAAATATATTTCAAAACTTGATGACAGCCCAGCTTTCTTTTATTTTGCTTCTTGAATTCCCTCTTTTGAGTCACTGCCTGTGTTTGAGCCTCCATTCTGCAGTGGCCAAAATAACTGGATTTCTGTGGTTGTTTTTCTCTATAAATACATTGGTAGAGCTCCCAATAAAAATGGCCAGAAAAAAAAAAAAAACTGCTGAAGTGGAGTGTTTTTCCCAAGGCAATGTTACTCACCTAGCTATTCAAAATTGCTCCTCTACTACAGAGCAGGACAGCATCTTTCTGGAGTGACAAAGACATTGTTCATCTATTTCCCTGGGCCATGTTATTCAGCCCCAGGGATGTAATCATGGGTAACCCCAACAGGCAGCTTGACTCTCACAATTTCCTAAATAGAACTTCAAGAAAGATAAGACCTCCCTTCATACATAGTCATTCCTCTCTTTCCACATGGCAAAAAGATAATAAAGTAAAATAAAATAACTAGATTCAAGTTTCCCTTGTGATAACCTGATTGTCTAAATCAGTGGTCATTATGAACCTTCAAGCAAACACAGGAAGCCCAGTGATGTTCACACCAGCTGAAATCTAGTTTCCACTACACCAAGCAGGGTTCAGAATCCTCACCTTTATCACAGTAAATACTTTCTGTGGAAAGTGCAGTCCTTTTGATACACAAAGACGTGCACAGTGAGTCTTGGCTGCTCCTGGTCTAGGACTGTTTGATTCCTTTCATAGGATCTCAAACTTTCTCTAGCGAAAATAATTGAGAGCTCCTTCCCAGGAGAGAATATCCCTATGGAACCATGGAAGAGAGTAGGGGGAGCCTGGCAGTGGCACATCCAGTTAAGTGCACACGTTACCAAGTACAAGGACCCAGGTTCAAACCCCCATTCCACACTGCATGAGTGATGAAGCAGGGCTGCGAAACTCTCTCTCTCTCTCTCTCTCTCTCTCTCTCTCTCTCCTCTCTCGCCTCTCTTCCTCTCCTCTATCAATTTCTGTTCTATCCAATAAAGTGGGAAAAAAAGAAGAGGATAAATTCATGAGGAATGCACAAATAAGTTGAGCTACTTGCATGCCAGCTCTTTGAAAAAAGCAAGCTCAACTTGGCTTCAATCCAGTTGGTTTTGCTACATATTAGAAACTTATAGCATAGTCTGGGAGGTGGTACAGAGGATAAAGCACTGGACTCTCAAGAAGGAGGTCTATCCCCAGCAGTACATGTATCAGAGTGATGTCTGGTTCTTTCTCCCCTCCTCTCATTCTCATTAGTAAATAAATAAAATCTTTTTTTAAAAAAAGAACTTAAAAAAGAGAGGAAGAAAGAAAGAAACTATAACAAAATAGAGTTCAATTTCCCATTCTTCCCCCTGCCCCAGAAGTACTAAAGAGATGGACAAACCTTGTTGACTAGTGGAAATCCCAAAGCCCCAGTAAGTTAACAGCTGTGCTAAGAATACAATCAAGAACTCCTGGAAACTCTTGGTCTTTCTTCTTTCCAAAATAGCTATCCCTTCTCCAACTGACTTCTAGTTATCTCTACTTCCTCAATATCAACTTCTACCTGTAACTTCTTTTTAATCAGGTCAAATAAAAATGCTTTTTAATTAACTGCCTTGGTTTTTAATGCCTTATACCCAGCTGCTTGTTGCAGTCTGGCAGGTCCCATCTGTCTGTGTTTTGGCAGCCTGCTTCTGTGTTCACTGCTCCTTTTACCCAGCAACACCTGAGCAGCCAAATTATAATCCCCGGGTGCTGGGGAGACAAGGCATATAAGAAACTGCAGTTCAAAAGGGGAGGCCACACAACAGCAGAGATCACGGGACAGGCTGATCAGGATTATATCTGTGGGGCATGTGAAAAAACAGAATAGTGATGGTCACACTACAGGGAATCCAGAAAGACTTCCCAGAGGTGTTAGACTTTTGCCTTAAGGAACGGACAGCAAATCAAATGCAGTAATGCTTTACTTTGCAAAAGGAAATGCACAGCACAAAGCTTCCCAGCGTTCCCAAAGGTAGAAAGGAATAAATTAAGCACTGTTTTGCCTATGGAGTGAACATCAACAACAACAAATAGAGTTCACTAATTTCTTCTAGATGTCTGCAAATCCTTTCTATCAGGACTAAATAAGTCACATTGATTTAATAGTGCTAGTTCCCAAAACTGACAGGAGCTGAGTTAAGACAGTCTCCTGAGAAAAGGGATTTTGAAAGCAGTAAGAGTGAATAGTTCCACTTCATCTTCTAAGACACTTAGTAGGAAAGAGCTTTGGCAGAGTGACCAAGAAGCAGTTGAAAGAAAGGACCAATTATATAGAAGAGCCCCCAGAGGAGCTAGCAGAATGTTGACTTCTGCTCAGGCATCCCAAGGTGAACAAGATGGTCCAAACACAGCTCTGGAGTCTGCCTATGGAAGCCATTTCCTGAGTGTCTCCCAAGCAACTAGGTTAGCAGCCTACCCCACCCCCCACCCCCCTGCAAGCATCCAATGCAATTTTATGAGTAATCTAGACTTCACTAGCCATCTGGTCATCTTCTCTGAATCATGGCAGAGACAGTTTTGTGGTTTTTGCCTCTGTCAGCTGCAAAGAACCTCAGACTGAACAGATGAGGATAAGAAGGGAAAAGATGAGGTGAATGGACTGCAATCTCAGGCTGACAGGGACTCAGAGGTTACACAGGTTCCTGTGCTAAATATGAATAGACATGGGCCCTAGGTCAGATCAATGGGTTAACAGTTAATAGTATTTATATATTTTTCTCATATGTGGAAACTCTAGTCTCAGCTCTTGACACCATCTTCACAGACAATAATTTTAGTCCATCTGCATTTTAGCTAGTGGGCTCAAGCAGAAATCACTAAAGTCATGGGCCACATGGAAGCATACCTAAAGTAGACTTCCTAGTTTCTTACCACACAAAGACCCCTACTTTCATCTGCTCTATTCCTACCTCTGGGCTCCTGTTTATTAAGCAATTTATCCTGCTTTATATCCTCTTGCCTTTTAGCCACCGAGCTGCAGATACTACTATGACCATCCTGACTTCCCTGAGAAGAAAACCTCACCAATGTGTCCTAGAGCCTCACCTCCCCTGAGCCCTACTTCACTAGGGAAAGATAAAAACATACCAGGGGTATGGATCCACCTGCCAACATACATGTACAGCAGAGATGCAATTACAGAAGCCAGACCTTCCACCTATAGCACCCCATACAGAATTTTGGTCCATACACCCAGAAGGATAAAGAATAGGGAAGCTTCCAATGGAGGGGATGGAATATGGTAAGAAATTTCTGGGGTTGTACCACTATTATCTAACAATATTGTTAATTATTAATTTTTTTAAATAGATGAAAAGAAAATGTGTCATCTGTATTAGTTTTCTAGTACCACTGAGATAATTTACAATAAACCTAGCAACTTGAAACAGCATAAAGTTATTACAGCCCTGATTCCATATCTCAGAAGTCCAGCACAGTGCCACAATGTGGTCCAGTTTTCTGCTTAAGCTATCAAAAGACCAAAGACAAGATGTTGGGTTGGTCAGTGTGGCTCTTACATGAGGGCTCTGGGAAGAACCCATTTTCAGGCTCATTCAGGTTATAAATGAGTTCCTTGTGGCTGTAAGACTGAGATCCTTGTTCCTTTTTTTATGAAACCAATGCCAGGGCACTTTGTGTTGAATTCAGAATTTCTAATCTAAATCTCTAATTTCCTTTCTTCCTCTTCTTTTGAGGACTATGGCAATTACAATGAATATACCAGATGATAATAGCCTTATTCCATCTACAAACTTCCCTTTACCTTATAAATTAATGAACTTTTAGGTTATTCTCATCATATTTTTATTGCCACCAGAGTTATAGCTGGGGATGGGTGCCTGCACAATTAATCTACCACTTCTAGTTTCCACTTTTCCTTTTTTTTTCTTTCCTTCTTTTATAGTTGATAGGAGAAACAGAAATTGAGAAGAAGGAGCATCTTGGTGGTAGCACAGTGGGTTAAGCACACATGGCACGAAGTGCAAGGATGGGCATAAGGATCCCAGTTTGAGGCCCTAGTTCCCTACTTGCAGGGGTGAAACAGGTCTACAGGTGCCTTTCTCTCACCCTCTCTGTCTTCCCCTCATCTCTCCATTTCTCTCTTTCCTACCCAACAATTACATCAATAATAATAACCACAACAATGATAAAAAAAAGAAATTGAGAAGGAAGGGAAAGATAGAGAGGGAGAGAGAAAGAGAGACAACTGCTGCTTCACCTCTCATGAATTATCTCAAGTCATGACAGAACAATAAGGTATTCAGGGTTCCAGTTGGTGGCAAACCCAGATAAGCACATACATACCAAGCACAAGGATAAGGGTTTAAGTCCCTGCTCCCCACTTTCAGGGCATCTCCTTAAGGATCATTGAGGCAGGCCTGTTGGTGTCTTTCTCCCTCCCTTATCTCCCCATCCACTCTCAATATCTCTCTGTCATACCTAATAAAAATTAGAAAGAAAAATTTAAAAAAGGAAAAAATGACTGACAGAAGCCATGGATTTGTAGTGCTGGCACAGAGCCTCCGCAATAATCTTGGTGGCAATAAAAAAAGAGAGAAAGGAGAAAAAAGAAAGAGAGAAAGAAAGGAAGGAAGAAAGAAAGAAAGAACGAAAGAAAGAAAGAGAGAAAAGAAGGAAGGGAGAAAGGGGGGCTGTGGAGCCAAGATGGTGACTTGGAAGCAGCAGCTGGCATGAGCTCCAAAATACAGCAGCTTGAGACCTTAAATTCCCTGGATAGGGTATGATACTGAGCTGTCAGTAGGAGGGTGAACAAGGGTTGGTCAGGGTGACACGAAGGAGGAGTCCTATAATCCACTCTTGGGCTGGCAAATGGAGGCCAAGGGGACAAAGAAAGCAAAATCTTTTGATTATTTATGAACTCATCCCTCTCGCCCACCCCTGAACCAGCCCCCAAGGGCTGGACAACCACTCCTAGCAGGCTTCCCACTAAGCTATTTTCTTTACCAAGATTCCAGGCTCACCAGGGTTGTCATTCAAAGCCTTTTTCTTTTTGTTTTCCTTCTCCTTTTTTTTTTTTTTAAGTGGCTGGAGATCTACTTGAGTGACAAAATACCTGATCAAGCAGAGTCTCATTCCTGCCTGGGAAACACTACATGGAGATTTTTTGTTGTTGATAAATCTTATAATAGGCTGTCTTTGCTCAGGCTGCCTGCAACCAATCCAGAGCAGTCCAAGCTGCAGACTAACTGTTATGGTTTTTTACTCTATATTATTGTATTATTACTATTATTATATACATGTGTCCCTTTTCCCTCCTCATTCTTCAGGTTGACAAAAATTAACTGTTGTTTTTTCCATTGATAGGTGACTGGGTGCCCTATCCATTGTGAGAGAAATTTGTTTCTCTCTACTTCTTCCCTCCACTCTCCTTTTTCCTTCCTCCTAGATAATTCAAAAAAAAAAAAAAAAAAACTTTCCTTTCACTGCTCTTTTTTTCTTTCTTCCTTTGACATTCCTTTGCTTTTTGAATTCACTGATACTTGTTTGTGAATTATTTAGGGGGAATAAATCTGACTCACAGTGGACCCTATGTGTGGATGTGTGTGTCTCACTTTTCTACTTACCTTGCTCCACTGATAAGAATTTATAGAGGACAGTAGATTTGCACAATTGCCTATTGTTTGCTTTCTCTTTTTTCCTTTCTTTTTCTTTTTCTTTTGGATTTGGTTGTTATTTTTTCTTGGACTTGAGGTGTTTTTGGCTAACTGGTACTGGGTGAACTGCATTAACCCTTGTTTCAGTTGCTGTTGTTTTAATTTCTGAGATTGGTGACTGCATTTGTGAAAGTCTTTAGTACAGTGTGGCTTGTACTCAAAACACAACAACAGAAGAACAACAGAACAGAAAAATAAAAAACACATCAATTCTTTAAAAAATGGTTAAATCCAGAGCAAATAAAACTGCTACCACAATGAATCAGGACAGGAGCCAGAAAAAAACTCCAAATCAGTCAGAAGTAACCATAGATAAGAAAAGTATGCAAGCAATAATAAAACAAATAATCACATAAATGAAGACAACTATGGAAGAAAGAGCTATCAGAATTAGGGAAACAACAGAGGAGACCCTCAAGGAAAAAACTAGCTACCTCGAGGTAATTAGAGAATGGAAAGCTGAAATAGCTGAGCTAAAAGGCCAATTGGCAAAAGAAGCTAATGCTATAACTGAACAGAATAGGGAAGCTGAGGGAAGGGAAAGGAGACTAACAGAAACAGAAAATAGAATTAGCAAAAGAGAGGATGAGCTAGACAAAACTAAGAAAGAGGTAAAAGAGCTCAAAAATATTGAAAGACATTGAAAACAACAACAGAGACAAATGGGATGATCTCAAAAGAAGTAACATTTGTATAATTGGCCTACCAGAGGAAGAAAGAGAGGAAGAGGAAGTAAACATTCTAGAGGAAGAAATAGAAGAAAACATCCCAGACCTAAACAACAGAAAGAACATTAAGATTCAAGAGGCCCAGAGAGTCCAAAACAGAATCAACCCAGACCTGAAGACACTAAGATACATAATGCTTAAAATGAAAAGAAATAAAGATAAACAAAGAATCCTAAAGGATGTAAAAGGAAAGAAAAGTCACATACAGGGGAAAATCCATAAGATTATCTGCAGACTTCTCCACTCAAACTCTAAAAGCCAGAAGATAATGGCAAGATATCTATTGAGCCATCAATGAAAAAGGGTTTCAACCAAGGATAATATATCCTGCTAGACTTTCATTCAAACTAGATGGAGGGATCAAAACCTTCTCAGACAGACAACAGTTAAAGGAGGCAACCATCACCTAGCCTGTCCTGAAAGAGGTTCTAAAAGACCTCTTATAAACAAGAACATCACCACATATCAGAGCAAATAAAAATTGTTGAATAATGACACTACAGTACATTAAATCCATAATATCAACAAATGTCAATGGCTTAAACTCATCCATTAAAAGGCACAGAGTGGGAGGATGTATCAGAAAACACAACACAACCATATGCTGCTTGCAAGAATCCCATGTGACCAAACAAGACAAACACAGACTTAAAGTGAAAGGATGGAAAACTATCATACAGGCTAATGGACCACAAAAGGCAGGAACAACCATTCTCATCTCTGACACAATAGACTTTAAATTAAATAAAGTAATAAAATATAGGCAAAGCCTATATTTTATTATATATCAATCAACCAAGAAGATTTAACTATTGTTAACATCTCTGCACCCAATAAGGGCCAATCTAAATAGATCAAAATCTTACTGAAAGAACTACAAAAATACATCAATAGTAATATAATAAGAGTGTGAGACTTCAGCACCCAACTCTCACATCTAGACAGATCAATGAAGCAGAGAATCAACAAAGCAAAGAGAATTAATTGAAGAGATAGACAAGACTAGACCTCTTGGACATTTTCAGAGTTCTTCACCCCAAAAACCTGGAATACACATTCTTTTCAAATCCACCAGCAGATCCTCAAGGATAGACCACAAGTTATGCCACAAAGACAGTATCAACAAATTTAAGAGCGTTGAAATCGTCCCAAGTATCTTCTCATACCACAGTGGAGTAAGCTAACATTCAACAAAAAAAAGAAAATTACTAAAAGTCACAGAATTTGGAAACTCAAAAACATGCTGCTTAAGAACGGCTAGATCAGAGAGACACTCAAGCAAGAAATTCAAATGCTCCTGGAAACAAATGAAAATGAGGCCACAAGGGAGTTGGGCGGTAGCACAGTGGGTTAAGCACAGGTGGCGCAAAGTGCAAGGGCTGGTTTAAGAATCCCAGATCGAACCCCCGGCTCCCCACCTGCAAGGGAGTCACTTCACAGGTGGTGAAGAAGGTCTGCAGGTGTCTGTCTTTCTCTCCCCCCTCTGTCGTCCCCTCCTCTATCCATTTCTCTCTGTCCTATCCAACATTGACATCATCAACAACAACAATAAAACAGCAAGGACAACAGAAGGAAATAAAAAAATAAATATTAAAAAAAAGAAAATGAAGCCACAAGCTATCAAAATATTTGGGACACAGCTAAAGCAGTACTGAGAGGGAAACATATAGCCATACATACATATTAGATTACAGGGAAAATCTCAAAAAAAAAAAAAAAAAAAGACCTTAGTGCATGCCTTAAGGATTTAGAGGAACAAAGGAATACTAAATCAACCAGAAGGATGGAAATCACTAAAATTAGAGCAGAAATAAATAACACCAAAAATAAGAGAACCATACAAATGTTGGTTCTTTGAAAAATGAAATAAGATTGACAAACCCCTAGCCAGAAACCAAAAAAAAAAAGACTCAAATAAATAGAATTATAAATGATAGAGGAGATATCGCAACTGACACCACAGATTTCCAGAAAATCATGTGAAACTTCTGTGAAGAACTATATACCACCAAGTAGAGAATCTGGAAGAATTCATAGAAACATATGCCCTTCCATAACTAAATTAAGTAACTAAATTAAATAATTAATACCTATACTTCTAAAGCTCCTCCACAAGAAAGAAGAAACAGGAACACTCCCTTCCAACTTCTCTGAATCCACCATCACCCTGATACCAAAAGAAGACAGAAACACAACCAAAAAGGAAAACTACAAACCAATATCTCTGAACATAGATGCCAAAATATTAAACAAAATCCTGGCCAACCGGATACAGCAGTATATCAAAAAGATTGTTCATCACGACCAAGTGGGATTTATCTCAATAATGCAAAGCCAGTTCAACATACATAAGTCAATCAATGTCATTCACCATATCAATAAAAGAAAAACTAAAAACCACATGATTATCTCAATAGATACAGAGAAAGCCTTTGACAAAATACAACACCCATTCATTCTCAAAACACTACAAAAATTGGGAATAGATGGGAAATTTCTCAAGATAGTGGAGTCCATATATGGCATACCTACAGCCAACATCAAACTCAATGGACAGAAGCTGAAAGCATTCCCCCTCAGATCAGGGACTAGACAGGGCTGACCATTATCACCATTACTCTTCAACATAGTATTGGCAGTTCTTGCCATAGCAATAGGGCAGAGAAGGAAATCAAAGAAATACAGATTGGAAGGGAAGAAGTCAAACTCTCCCTATTTGCAGATGATAGTAAACATAATAAAGACCTAAAGAATCCAGCAGAAAGCTACTGGAAGTTAGTAGGCAATATAGGAAGGTGTCAGGCTATAAAAATCAATGTACAGAAATCAGTGGCATTTCTTTATGAAAACACTAAATCCAAAGAAGAGGACATCCAGAAATCACTCCCATTCACTGTTGCAAGAATCAATAAAATACCTAGGAATAAAACTGACCTTAGAAGTGAAAGATTTATATACTAAAAAATATGAGTCACTATTCAAGGAAATAGAAAATGATACCAAGAAATGGAAAGACATCCCATCCTCATGGATTAGAAGAATAAATATCATCAAAGTGAGTATTCTCCCCAGAGCCATATACAAATTTAACACAATACCCATCAAAGTTTCACCAAGCTTTTTTATGAGTATAGAACAAAAAACTGCAATCGTTTACCTGGAACCAGAAAAGACCTAGAATTGCCAAAACCATCTTGAGGAAAAGAAACAGAAATGGAGGCACCACACTCCCAGATCTCAAACTATATTATAAGGCCATCACCATCAAAACAGCCTGGTACTGGAACAAAAATAGGCATACAGACCAGTGGAACAGAATTGAAAGCTCAGAACTAAACCCCCACACCTATGAACATCTAAACTTTGATAAGGGGGCCCAAAGTATTATATGGAGAAAGGAAGCCCTCTTCAATAAATAGTACTGGAAAAACTTTGTTGAAACATGCAGAACAATGAAACTGAACCACTTTATCTCACCAGAAACAAAAATCAACTCCAAATGGATCAAGGACATAGATGTTAGTCCAGAAACTATCAAATACTTAGAGGAAAACATTGGTGGAACACTTTCACAACTAAACCTCAAGGACATTTTTGATGATACAAACCCAATAGCAAGGAAGACAAAGAAGAAACAAATCAGCTCGAACACATCAAACTGAAAAGTTTCTGCAAGCAAAAGAAACTATCACACAAACAAAGAGCCCCTTAACAGAATGAGAGAATATCTTCATGTACCATTCATCAGACAAGAGACTAATAACCAAAATATATAAAGAGCTCTGAAAACTTAGCAACAAAAAAGCAAATGACTCCATCCAAAAATGCAGAGGATATGAACAGAACATTCACCACAAAAGAGATCCAAAAGGCTAACAAACACATGAAAACTTGCTCCAGGTCACTAATTTTCAGAGAAATGCAAATAAAGACTACATTGAGATACCATCTCACCCCTGTGAGAATGGCATACATCAAAAAGGACAGCAGCAACAAATGCTGAAGAGGTTGTGGGGACAGAGGAACCTCCTGCTTCCTCTATAGAGCCCATATTTCCTCCAGTACTGGAGACTCTAGGGTGGGGCTCACTTTTCTGCATGCCTCTCTCATTCCATACAAAATGATATTGCATCTGCCGATCCCAACCTAATCAATGCAATGAGTAACACCTCAGCACGGTTCACTTCAGAGTATGTCCAGAGATGTAAGGTGTGAAATGTAACCCTTCAGCATCATTACTCAGGTTAGACCTTTCCTTTCATAGAATTCTCTAATTCCATTCCAGGTGGTTCACTTCCTAGCAAAGTCTCAAAACCTAGATATAGACCAGGTCCCGTGAGATAGAGCATATGTTTCACATGTGTCTATAAATTAGAGCTAAATATATACCTGAAAGCAAAAGTACATAATAGTCTGCAGTGAGTCAGTATCAAGTTCTTAATGAAATAGTGTCCACTTAGACTTAGATACCCTCTTCATCTACTTCCTATTACACTTCCCTCATTCACTCCAAAGCTAACCTTATCAAAGCAGGACTGCAAAAGCTGAATAAGGGCAAAAGACTGGGATAACTTAATATTGACTCTTTAGTCACTATCAGGCCACCCCATCAGCTGGGGCCCTAGCTGGGGAGTCCTGAGATTCCCAAACAGACATGATGGTCCTAAACCTCGAATAAATCCCTCTCTCCATTGTTACTGGTCATCTAGTATTACGCCAACTCTCTTTTCAGCCACCAGGTTCCAGATGCTAGCATGATGACAACCAGACTTCCCTGGACAGACAACCACACCAATGTGTCCTGGAGCTCTGATTTCCCAGAGCCTTTCCCCACTAGGGAAAGAGAGAAACAGGCTGGGAGTATGGATCAACGTGTCAATGCCCATGTTCAGCAGGGAAGCAATTACAGAAGCCTTCAAGCTTCTGCATCCCACTGTGACCTTGGGCCCATACTCCCAGAGGGTTAGAGAATAGGAAAGCTATCAAGGGAAGGGATGGGATATGGAGTTCTGATGATGGAAATTGTGTGAAGTTGTACCCCTCCTATCCTATGGTTTTGTCAGTGTTTCATTTTTATAAATAAAAAAAGAAAAGAAGAAAAGAAAAGAAAGAGAGAAAAAACGTGTTCAATTTTGATCAAGTTCTGTTTTGATATAATGTTCTATGTCTTTATCAGCCACATTTATATAGATAAAACATGGATAAGCAGAAGTAATATCTACACAATTCTTGAAAAGAAAATAACAAAAGTCAAGAAGCTGTCCAGATAGTCACAGATTAGGTACACAAACAGCTTTTCATCCTGAAGAATATATCCCTGAAGAATCCCTGTGCTCACTACCTAAGCTCAAGGGTAAAACTCTTTGGCAAAGAATTTGGACTATCATATGCTCTCGTAAGAGGAAGTTACCTATGACATAGTCAATACACACAGAGAGAGTCTCAGTCAGAAATAAAGTTTCTATGAAGCTCCTTTGTGTGAAAATAACCTAATCAAACCCAGAAAAATCCTAGTTTCCCTACCAATGTCAAATTCCAAAGCCTTTGTGTCAAAGCACTTCACTAAGAAGTCGCCCTGTTGGGGACTAATTTACCCACCTGTCAACTGCAGACCTCCCAAGTTCATGACTTGTACACTTGTCATCATCATGAAGATACTGTGGGTGGACCCTAGAGCTCCGATTTGATAAGATTTCCCAAAATAGCAGGCGTTCCCTTGAAAAAGCTGGATTTCAATTCCTCTCCTTGAGTTGTAAGCCTGTGGCTACTCTGAGCACTAAAATCTGGAGAAAACAAATTCCTAAGATATGTCAGCCTAGGCACTGAGAGACCCTGTCCTCTTCCAACATCAGCGCTTAGAACCCCAAGCACGCCATGTGAACATTTTAGGGCAGAGAGAAGCCATGTGGAGGGAACTCACAGTACAAGATTCCACATAGAGACAGAACCTTATTGATAAGCACTACAGACTCAGCCTTGTCTGACTGCCAATACCTGATAAAACCCAAGAGAAACATGTGGAGCCTCATGAGATAGATTGTGAGGAATCATTAAGTACTTGTTAAAATGACCAAATTATGTGCATGGGGGTGGTTCTAGGGAGAAATAAATTCTCAAAATGTTATCTAAACAATGCCCTTATGATTTCCTGTTTAAGTAAACCTAATAAGTGTTCACTGAATTGGATGAGCTTAAAGTTTCACTCTATAGCTTCCATTGCCTTCTTTCCTTCGGTTTGAGGCCTATGTAATAGAAGAAAAAGGAAACTTAGAGTGGTTAAGCAACATGCCTAACTCCACACAATCAGTTAAAAGGATACTGAACTCAGCACGACTCAGCTAGCTGCCAATATCGTTTCCACTTCTCAGCCCCAGCTCAGCTCTGGCTCTCAGTCTCAGTCTTTACCTTCTGTTATGTACACTCAGTGTAGTTACTCTCAGAGATTTTCTCAGGACAGAGAGAGAGAGAGAGAGAAGAGAGAGGGAGGTAGGGAGGTGGGGGAGCATATCTTCTGATCTGTCATCTTCACAGCTTTTAAAACAGCACCAGACAATAACTAGGATCCACCTGCATATCAGACTTCAGGCTCAGGGGGAAAAAAACCTAGTATAGCCACAGGCCCTTTGGAATATAACTAAAATAGGCCTACTAACTATCTACAAAATGGAGACCCCCACCCCCAACTCTTCACCTGCACTACTCCAGCCTTTAAGTTCATGATTAGTCAACAACTTGTTTGGCTTTATATGTTAACTCTCTTTTCAGCCACCAGGTTCCAGAAACTACCAGACTTCCCTGACAGATGACCCCACTAATGTGTCCTGTAGCTCTGATTCCACAGAGCCCCACCCCACTAGGGAAAGAGAGGGCAGGCTGGGAGTATGGATCTACCAGTCAACACCCATGTTCAATAGGGAAGCAATTACAGAAGCCAGACCTTCAATTTCTGTATCCCACAGTGACCTTGGATCCATATTCCCAGAGGGTTAAAGAATAGGAAAGCTATCAAGGGAGGGGATGAGATACAGAGTTCTGATGGTGTGAACTGTGTCGAGTTGTACCCCTCCTACCCTATGGTTTTATCAGTATTTCCTTTTTATAAATAATAATAAAAAAAAACAGCACCAATTGATCACACAGTGAAAACCTGATAAGTACCTGTTGTTTAAAACCAGATCCATTGATTACATTAAAATTAGAGCATATTTGGGGCCAGGTAATGATGTACATGTTACAGTGCTCCCACAGACTCGAAAGGACCTGGGTTTAAGACCCCGGTCCCACCTGCAGAGGAGAAGCTTTGCAAGTGGTGAAGCAAGGTTACGGTGTCTCTCTGTCTCTCTCCCTCTCTAAATTCGCCATTCCTTCTCAATTTCTGACTGTCTCCATCCAATAAGTAAATAAACATAATATTAAAACATAATAATAAATAAAGCAAATTCAAATTTTTCAAAAGTGACTCCTGCACCAGAATTTGTCTATTGTGTTTTTTTAATGTTTTTTTATTTTTTATTTATTCCTTTTTGTTGCACTTGTTGCTTTATTGTTGTAGTTATTATTGTTGTTGTTATTGTCGTCACTGCTGTTGGATAGGACAGAGGAGGGGATGACAGAGAAGGGGAGAGAAAGATAAACACCAGCAGACCTACTTCACTGCCTGTGAAGCGACTCCCATGCAGGTGGGGAGCCGGGGGCTCGAACCAGGATCCTTATGCCAGTCCCTGCACTTCCCGCCTTGTGCGCTTAACCCACTGCGCTACCGCCTGAGTCCCATCTATTGTGGTTTTATTCTGGTACCTTTTTCTGCAGAAGCCTGCAGGAGAGAGAAACTGTTCCTATGTATTTCCTTGATGAATGTGGCTGAGTCTTGATGGATGGGGTGAGCTGTTAAAAAATTTATTCAGCTTTCAAAGTCTCCTGGAAGAGGAGTTATCACAGGTCCAGATCACCCTTCCTGAGTCAACTGTGCATTGAAACAGATCACCTCAGATTGAGAATACATACCATTAGCTATTTTGTTACACTGACAGTTAGTGTTTTGTCTTAATCAATGTTGTGATTATGTCAATTATGAAAGGCTCTCCAATTCCTCTTCCAGCTAAAAAGGAAGAAGGAAACATAGTGTGTCTAATTCATATGTAAGTGCTCCTCTGATCCATGTCCCCAAGTAGGAAAGGGGATGAAAGCACCAATCATATCTCCCTCTCTCTCTCTCTCTCTCTCTCTCTCTCTCTCTCTCTCTCTTTTTCTCTCTCTCTCATTTTAGATAGAGGCAGAGAGAGACAGAGGTCACAGCAGTGAAGCTTTCCAATATGGTGTGAGCTGGACTCAAACCTGAGTTGTTGATACCATGGAAAAATAGCACACTTTTAAAGTAAGCTAGTTCACCAGCCTCTAACCCCTTATGATGTTCATTTGGGGTCTTGTATAAATCAAGACTCAAATTCATATATTTATCAATTGTAGGCAGGGCATTCTGTTGGCTATATATTGGAAAATATATCCATAAAAACATCTACTATGTGTTATGCTCATCAGATTGTAAAGCATTCTCCTAACAGCATCTTTTAGTGCCCATAACTGTCCCTGAGAAGCAAATAATACTAATCACTGCTTTGAAGCAAACAGAAGTCATAGAGGACTATGTGATATGCCTATGGTTACTCACCTGGTACTCAGTGAGGCCAATTGATTTTGTTTGTTTTTTGTTTGTTTGTTTGTTTGTGTTTTCCTCCAGGAGCTGGACTATGAATCCACTGCTCCCAGTGGCCATTTTTCTTTTACATTTTGTTGGTAACAACTGAGAGAAATTGAGAGAGAAGGGGGAGATAGAGAGAGATGGAGAGAGAAAAAGAGACACCTACAGTCCTGCTTTGCTATTGCAAACCTTCCCCCCTGCAGGTGGGGAGCAGGGGATTCAAATCCCAGTCTGGGTCCTTGTGCTTAGTATTATGTGCCCTTAACCAGGTGTGCTACTGCCTGGCCCCAGGCCAATTATTTAAGAAGATATCCTGATTATTTGTACATTAATGCTCTTTTTTAGATGTGATGAGTTGCAAACAAATGGTGTGTGATAGAACTGACACATGTGCATGACAGTGAAAAACTGTGTCACCTGAGGGTGTCTAGTTAGGCTTATAGGGTTGAAGCTGCAGTAAGAGATTGACCTGCCCAATGAGTGCCCTGATTTTGGGGTGGCCTGTTAGTGACTAAAGAGTCTTCATTAAAGGATGCCAGTGTCTTGCCCTTATTCAGCTTTTGCAGTCCTTACTTTGATAAAGTTAGCTTTGGAGTGAGTGAGAGAAGTGTAATAGGAAGTAGGTAAGGAGGGTATATAAGTCTAGGTAGAAACTATTTCATTAGGAACTTTATGGTTTCATTTTAGGTCTTTCTACTTGCTTGCTGCATATATTGACTCACTGCAAACTATTGTGCACTTTTGCTTTCAGGTATATATTTTGCCCTAATTTATACATCTGTCTTATCTCATGGGGTCTGGTCTATATCTATGTTTTGGGACTTTGTTAGGAAGTGAACTGCCCAAAATTTAATTAGAGAGTTCTATGAGATGGGAGAGGTTTCACCCCAGTAATGAGGCTGAAGGGTTGACATTCCATGCCTGACATCTCTGGACACAGTCTGAAGTAAAGCATGCTGAGGTGGGACTTGTTGCATTGATTAGGTTGGGATCAGCAGATGCAAATCACTTGGTATGAATTGAGAGAAGCCTATTGGAAAGTGATCCCCATCTTAGAGGTTCCAGGACTGGGTTTTATAGAGGAAGTGGGAGGTTCCTGTTGTCTTAGGGTTAGGGCTAGATAGTTATTGCTATAATCACATTATATGGCAATCGGGTTAATCGATGGGGTTTATAGTCAACAATATTTATACACCTTTTCCATATTTGGGAGCTACTCTATTCCCTGATCCAGCCTCCTAGCCCTTTTTCCAGCTGTGACATCATCTCCTTAGACAATAACATGGATCCACCTGCATATCAGATGCCACGCTCAGAAAAAGAGGGAAAAAAAAGAGAAAAAAGGGAGTCGGGTGGTAGCACAGCAGGTTAAACGCAGGTGACACAAAGCACAAGGACTGGCCTAAGGATCCTGATTCGAGCCGCTGGCTCCCCACCTGCAGGGGAGTCACTTCATAAGCGGTGAAGTAGGTCTGCAGATGTCTTTCTCTCCCCCTCTCTGTCTTCTCCTCCTCTCTCCATTTCTCTCTGTCCTATCCAACAACAACGACATCAATCATAACTACAACATTAAAACAATGAGGGCAACAAAAGGGAATAAATAATAAATAAATATTTTTTTAAAAAAAGGAAAAAGAAAAAAACTAGTATAGTCAGAGGCCCTTTGGGGAGACCCACAAATTTTCATCTGCAATATTCCAGCCTTTAGGCTCATGATTAGTCAACAATTTCTTTGGCTTTATATGTTGTCATTTTTCAGCCACCAGGTTCCAGATGCTACCATAATGCCACCCAGACTTCTCTGGGCAGATGACCCTACCAATGTTTCATGGAGTCCTGCTTTCCCAGATCCCTGCACCACTAGGGAAAGATAGAGTATGTATCTACCTGTCAACACCCATATTAAATGGGGAAGCAATTACAGAAGCCAGACCTTCAATTTCTGCATCCCACAATGACCTTGGGTCCATATTCCCAGAGGGTTAAAGAATAGGAAAGCTATCAAGGGAGGGGATGAGATATGGAGTTCTGATGGTGGGAACTGTGTGGAGTTGTACCCCTCCTACCCTATGGTTTTGTCAGTGTTTCCTTTTTATAAATAAAAATTTTAATAAAATAAAATATTTATTGAAAAAAATCACATGAAAAAATAAAAATTAAGTAAATGAATAAATAAAATCCTTGCTCCATGCAATGTTGCCAGAGCAAAGTGAGACAGAGACTGAATTGCTGGATGTGGCACATAGTACAGGGCCAGTGCCTATGAGTGAGTTTCTGTGGAAGGTGATGAAGAGACTTCAGTTTCTCCTAACAAGTGGTCTTCATCATGTATCATATTCAACACTGTCCTGCACATCCTCCTGAGGCCTGGCATGCACAGGTTAGACCTTCTGAACCCACTGATTTTCAATCTCATTACAGAGGATTGCCTGATGGGATAAAGACAGGTGTGGCAGAGTGGAATCTTTTCATGTGTGATGACTTGCGTCTCTCTGGAGAGCCTCATCTTGGCAATTGTTGGCAGGGGGATCCATGGCTAAAGACTGTCTGGCTCACACAGACAACAAGCCTAAGACAGATGCCCATTTTCATTATAAACACCAAGTGGGTGAATCTCTGGGGCTTCCTCAGCCAACACTTTCTCTTCACATTGAATTCCGTAGAAGTCTCAAGATCAAAGTTCAAGTATGTCAGGCACATTTGTGCACAGAGTGGCACAGAGCTAAGGAAATAATTGTCTGTGTGGATCTCTTCCCCTTGAGAATCATCATGAGAAGAGTTCTGCAAGAACAGAGGAGGTTCCAAGTGTCCTAGGAAGTGATAATTAACTTTCTGCCCTCACAGGTTTGAACATGGAGAGGTGTAGAGCGGGAGGGAAGGGCAGCTCCCTTGCCTTGTGTGACCAGGTAGAGTCTGTCAGGCATATTCTAAAAGAGCATGGCTCTCAACTGAATGCAGCACTGGTGCCTCCTGTAGACACACATCTCTTGTCCTTAAACAATAAAATTGAAACCTTTCTGTATCCTACTTAAAAGAAACTTTGCTCTAAGACAAGAATAAAACAAGATCACTCATAGGGCTGTTTCATATCTACAGAAACACTACACATAGCTGACTATGATTATCCCACTTAGAATCTAAGAAGATAGATGGAGATTCCTGAATGATCATAAGAACTATTCTAGTCTATTGCACACTGTTGTCATTAGAAATGAAGAAGGGGCTGGGGAGACAACATAATAGTTATACAAAAGCCTTTCAAGTCTGAGGCTCTAAGGGCCCAGGTTCAATTCCCCAGCCCCACCATAAGCCAGAACTAAGCTGTGTTCTGGTTTCTCTCACACTCTCTCTCTGTATCTTTCCCTCTGCATCTATACTTTCTCATTAAAATAATAAACTAAATAAAATATTTTTTAAAAGAGAAAGAAAGAAATGAAGAAGATGGGGGTTGGACAGTGGCACAAACGGTTAAGATCACATAGTACTAAGCGCAAGGACCCATGCAAGGATCCAGGTTTGAGCCCGCTGGAATATAAACCTCTAGTGGCTTCCTAACAAAGTCCCAAAACCTAAATATAGACCAGGTCCCATTAGATAGTGAATATGTTCACAGGTATCCATAAATTAGGGCAAAATATATTCCTGAAAGCAAAGATACATAATAATCTGCAGTGAGTCAGTACAATATTCATAATGAAATAGTATCTACTCGGACTTAGATACCCTTCCCACCTACTTCGTATTACAGTTCTCTCACTCACTCCAAAGCTAACCTTATCAAAGGTCAAAGCAAGGACTGCAAAAGCTGAATAAGGGCAAGAAACTGGCATACTTTAACGATGACTCTTTAGTCACTATCGCTAGTCGGGGAGTCCTGAGATTGTGAAACAGGCATAATGGGCCTAGACCTTGAGTAAATCCATCTCTCCATTGTTACCGGTCATCTCTATGAGGAACAGTACAATAGACCCTTTTGTGTGCCCCCATAGGACCTTACCCTCAACTTGAATCAACAATGGTATGCTAAACCAGAGAAAGATGGGTCCTGATATTGGGGCAGCATGGAACGTTCCTACTCAAGACCACAGAATGTGAGCTCATATCTACAGAGATGCAGAGGTTACATAGGCTCCTAAGCTGAATATGGGCCCCAGATCAGATCAAATTGATGGAGTTTACATTCAAGAGTATTTATATCCCTTTCCCATATTTGGGAGCTACTATCCATCTTTCTGGTCTTTTTCCAGCCATGACATCATCTCCCCAGACAATAACTTGGATCAACCTGCATATTAGATTTCAGACTCAGGGGGAAAAAAAAAAACTAGCATAACTACAAGCCCTTTGGAATAGAACTAAAATATGGCTACTAACTATCTACAAAATGGAGAACCCCCCCCCCAACTCTTCAACTGCACTACACCAGCTTTTAGGTTCATGATGAGTCAACAATTTGTTTGGCTTTATATGTTAACTCTCTTTTCAGTCACCAGGTTCCAGATGCTAGCATAATGTCAACTAGACTTCCCAGGACAGACAACCCTACCAATGTGTCCTAGAGCTCAGCTTCCCCAGAGAACCACCCTACTAGGGAAAGAAAGAGGCAGGTTGGGAGTATGGATCGACCTGTCAACAACCATGTTCAGCAGGGAAGCAATTACAGAAGCCAGACCTTCAACCTTCTGCATCCCACAATGACCTTGGGTCCATATTCCCAGAGGGTTAAAGAATAGGAAAGCTATCAAGAGAGGGCAAGGGATACAGAGTTCTGTATCCCTTGGTGGGAATTGTGTGGTATCCTATGGTTTTGTCAGTGTTTCCTTTTTATAAATAAAATAAAATAAAAACAGGACATTCGAACCCCGGCTCCCCACCTACAGGGGAGACGCTTCACAGGCGGTGAAGCAGGTCTGCAGGTGTCTATCTTTCTCTCCTCCTCTCTGTCTTCCCCTCCTCTCTCCATTTCTCTCTGTCCTATCCAACAATGACAACAACAACAATAACTACAACAATAAAACAACAAGGGCAACAAAAGGGAACAAATAAATAAAATAAAGATTTAAAAAAAAAATAAAAACAGGACATAAGCACTTGCCTCAAAAAAAAAAAAAAACTCTGGTGCTGGAAACTGTGTGAAATTGTACCCCTTTCATCCTATCGTTTTGTCAATATTTCCATTTTATAAATAAATTCAAAAAGTTTCATAGCCTAGTATTTATTTGAGTAGAAACATCACAAGAGAAAACACAAATACACCCAACAGATTCATGCAAAGGTGTTCATTTCTTCATCTTTTTTAAATGTTCTTATTTTATTTACTTATTATTGGATAGAGACAGAGAAATTGTAATAGAGAGGGAGAGAAACAGAAAGACACCTGCTGCCCTGCTTCACCACTCATGAAGCTTTCCCCATGCAGGTGGGAACTGGGGGCTTGAAGCTGGGTCCTTGTGCGCTGAGATGTGTGTGCTTTACCAGATGCACCACCACCACCTGGCCCCTTTTCTCATTTCAAAGTGTGAAGTAGCAAGTGACCACCATATATTAGAGAATTCCTTGAAACCTTGATTTTGGAAAAGCATGTGAGTCATGATTTTGGATTCAGGGCTGTTCAGCTACAAATATGCTTGACAGTCAGCAGGAATGCCAAGAAAAACCCTGAAGAAATGACTACAACATTTACAGAGAATCTCACTCAAAAAGAATCAGTAACATAGTACATCCAGGAATGAATTCTTTGTAAAACTGAATGCTTCTATACGAAGTATGTCTCAATATCATAAACATGACAAGGCATAGATTAGGAATAAAGGACTAAAAAGATAATGTGGGCTCCTGGGGAGACAAGTATATGAAAAGCATGGAAATGCATTTAGCTTGAGTTTGCATCTCCATCTAGCAGAACTGCTGAACTTTTCAAACTGTACAGAAAATCTGATGGATGTAGCCAAGTTGAGAAGATATCAGAGATTACTCTTCAACTTCACCACTTGAAGACATGATTCCTCATGTCAAGTGAAGTTTTCATCATAACTATCAGAAGTTTTTTATACACCCCACACTACTTCCACAACACCAGAAGACACCTATCAGAGAAAAACCTCCCAAATGCAGTAACTGTTAAATTTTAGCTATTTCTCAAACTTAGGTAATCACAAAAAAAAAAAAAAAAATCATTCTGACAAAAGGCCTTATACACTCAACAGGTATGGTAAAGCTTTTAACATACTTTCAAACCTCACAGGAGATCAAAGAATACACACTAGAGAAAAGACACATAAATCTCCTCCGTGCAGTTAGGATCTTATGATCTGCTCACACGTCTGGGTCATGAGTGAATTCATACTGGAGAGAAACCCTACAAATGTAGTGAATGTGGCAGAGCCTCTTCTGAGTGTTCAAGTCTCACTTGGCATACAAGAATCCATGATGTGGAGAAACCTTACTGATGCAATGTATGGAATGATTTTACAGTGCCCCTGTGATCAGGAGTGTATCCATACTGGAGATACCTTAGAGATATAATGAGTGTGGCAGAATGGCAGAAAACATGGAGACCAGAGTGTTGAAACTTCCTTCAATGTGCTAGGGGGCTGGGCTCCAAACTGGACTATGCCCTTGGCAAAGCAAAACACTATCCAGGTGTGGTATTTCACTGGCCCTACATAATGAAATAGCACCATTTTTCATTTCAAAAGTTCTTTAGATATTCACTTCAAGTGTGGAATAGTATAAAAAGAGCAATTCACTTCGTCCCTAGTCTTTAAAAGATTATTTGGTCACCTCATTGATCACATGCCTCACCTCCAGCTCCCTTGAAGTTGTAGCCCTGTTTCTGTGGAAGTGTCAGGAATGTCTCAAATGGAGCATAGGGTATATCTCACTGTGGTGAAGGGTGGAGAAATTATTCTGGTTACTACTAATATAAAGATGTACCACACCTCGCACAAGTGAGAGTTTCACAGTCCACACTCAAATTTGCATACCCCTGCACAGCAAAGTGCCCTTCCAGATAAAATTGGGCCTGGGCATAGGAAAATACCTCAGTGTTTGAGCACAAAACTTGCAGGCTGGAGGCCCCATAGTCCCAGGATCTATATTCAACACCCCCTTATACCTAAACTCAGGAGTGCTGTAATCACTTGTTAGAATAATCTTTAAAAATTACAAAAAGTCTATGTCTTAAATTCATAAATCCTAGTTGCAGGAGTCATTCCTGAGTCAGATTATCTTCCCACATTGACTTCATTCTGAGGTCCTGGTTTAAGACCTGTGGACTCTCATGAATATATCTTTGCACTTCACATTAAAAAAAAAAAAAAGAGTTCTGTTAATATTGTTTTCAGTTTGTTAAAGAGCTAAACATCTTGTGAGATAAAGTGCTGGGCCATCAAACATGAGGTCCTTAGTTTTGTTCCTAGAAATGCATGTGCAAGGATGTGCTCTAGTCTGTCTTCTCTCCCTTTATCATTCAGAAATTTTCCCCCAACAGGATTATGGTGGGGGTCTCTGTCCACAGGAAAACTCCGCTGTCTCATTGGCCTTTTTGTTCTATTTGAAAGGGCAGAGAGGTGTGTGTGTGTGTGTGTGTGTGTGTGTGTGTGTGTGTGTGTGTGTGTGTGTGTGTTAAGCAAGGAATAGAGAGAGAGAAAAGGGGGACTTCCCCCTATAAGTGGGAATCAGGGCTTGAACCCAAGTCCTCCTGTAAGTTAACATGCATGTGCTCTACCAGGGACATTACTGAATAAGTACCTTTATAAGGTATCTTACATAAGGATACATAGCTTCATTATTCACCATTGTCAGAGTGGAAACAGCCTAAATGTCCATCATCAGATGATTGGCTAAAGACGTTATGGGATACATATCTCATGGAATACTACTCTACAATCAAAAAGGATGATATTGTGTCCTTTGGGATAAAATGGCGGGAGCTGTAGGTAATTATGTTTAGCAAAATATGTAAAGAGATGGAAGACAACTACCAGATGGTTTCATTCATATGTGGAGTCTAGAGAACTGATTTACATAAACTTGCCTATATATATATACATACACATACATATATTTGTAGTTATATATTTAAAATATATATCTCCATACAAAACAGAAGC
This sequence comes from Erinaceus europaeus, assembly GCF_950295315.1. Lineage (NCBI taxonomy): Eukaryota > Metazoa > Chordata > Mammalia > Eulipotyphla > Erinaceidae > Erinaceus > Erinaceus europaeus. Next base: position 114,312,208 of record NC_080162.1, read on the forward strand.
AAGAAAACTCTTTCAAAGCCTTGAGAACTCTGGTGGTTATCTCTGCAAGTGGGAGGGTGGGAACACAGAATTCTGGTGGTTGGTCTGTGGTGTGAAATTTATTTTTAAAAAAATATCTTAAATTTCCTATGTAAGTGTTTTACACATTTAAACTTGAAACCATTAAAGACAAGGTGCAACCCTGTACCATGAGGGGCCCTTAAAATGAAATTCTGACAGGGCCTTGTGCAGGTCACGCCCACTCCCACTAACGTCACAGGCTGTGCGGCACCCCTATAAGCCACGCCCACCTGGGTCGTGTTGGGCTGTGCCATATTCCCACACTGCAATTTTTTGTTTGTTTGTTTGCTTTTTTTATAAAAAGGAAACACTGACAAAAACATAGGATAAGAGGAGTACAACTTCGCAAAATTCCCACCACCAGATTCCCGTATCCCATCTCCTCCCCTGATAGCTTTCCTATTCTTTATCCCTCTGGGAGTATGGACCCAGAGTCATTACTGGACTCAGAAGGTGGAAGGTCTGGCTTCTGTAATTTCCTTCTCCATTGACATGGTTGTTGACAGGTCGATCCATACTCCCAGCCTGCCTCTCTCTTTCCCTAGTGGGGCAGGGCTCTGGGGAAGCGGGTCTCCAAGGCACATTGGTGGGGTTGTCTGTCAGGGGAAGTCTGGTCGCATCCTGCTAGCATCAGGCAGCTGCCCTCAGTGGGTGTCCCGAGTTTCTGCCTGTGTCCACTGTGCCTCCACCCCTGGTCAGGGGCTGCTGGCACGGTCCCCTCTCAGGACTCCGCGGTGCTCTGGCTCCCGGCTCCGTGCACAGGTCAGTGAGGACGCTGCTGAAAAGCAGCTCAGTGTTGACATTTTAAAATTGTGTCTGTTCAGCTGTGATCCACTGCTCTTCTTTCTGCCCCTTCAACTCGTGCTGTTTGTGTGTTCTTCTCCTCCTCTTGACATTTTATTTTATTTTAATGAGAAAGACACAGAGATACCAGACCCCTACTCAGCCATGGCCGATGGTGGTGCTGGAGACTGGACCTGGGACCTCAGAGCCTCCCTCAGGCAGGAAAGTCTTTTTGCAGAACAACTGTGCTATCTCCTCACCCCCATCCTCATAAACATTATTATTATTACTTTCCCCAGAGCCCCACTCAGCTGTGGCTGATGGTGGTGCTGGGGACTGAACCTGGGACCTCAGAGCCTCAGGCAGGAGCATCTTTTGCAGAACCATTTTGCTGTCTACCCAACCCGTTTGTTCCCTTCATCTTATGTATTTTTTTAAATTCTCACTTTACTTGTTTTATCTTTGTTTAATTAGTAGACTCAAGGTTTACAGTAATGTTGGTAGGATTTCACATCTCCTCATAACAGGGGTCTACAAAGCACTTCCTCCAGCCCAGGGCCTTTCCTACCACCCTGCTTTAAGACGTGAAAGCCCTGCTCCCCTCCTTCCCAGAGTCCTTTGCTTTCCTGCAACACACCAAACCATTTCCTGTACCTGCTGGCTATTCCTTGCTCCTGTACATTGTTTTCCTTTCAGAAAAACATCCCTCCCCAGGAAGCAATCAAAATGGAAGAGTCATTTTCATCTTAAGAAAAGCTGACTGCTGACATCAGTGCCTATTTAAATAACTATTCCAAGAAGATGAGATCTTGGCAACCATTTGCTGAAGGAAAATCTTCTCCATGGCTATTGCCTCCTTGTATGGAAAAGTAGTCCCCCTTTCTGGACAGTCACAGGATCCCAGTAGTGGATCCCATCAGAAGAGCCGGTGTCATCACAGATGAGTCCACAGTGGGACAAGAATTCAGTGCAGCTGCTGCAAAGAGAATACAGCCTGCTGTCTTTCTAAAACTTCCGGCACCCTGGTTGCTGATCTTAGGAAATGTGATTTTAACCTGATCTTTGGCATCTTGAAGGAAGGGAGAGGAAAAAGAATTAAAGTCTCAAGGAGCTGAAGAATAGGCCAAGGATGTTCAGAGGTGGAAATATGCTAGTCCCTCCCTTGTGACTCTTTGACCATTTGACTGATGACAGTAGTTTCTGTTCACCCTGTATGAGACTTCAGAATCTTTCTTAACACAGTATTTCACAAAGCCTCTGTTGACAGGTGATTCTAATCTTTGAGCTTTACTTTCCAATTCTGCCAAAAGATTATTTATCTGAAGACAACAGGAAAAAGACATTTCACAGCTAGAGTAGTTAGCATCTTTGAAATAGACTCAGTAGTGGCCTGGGAGGTGCAAAAGTGAACAGAGCATTGGGCTCTCACCATGGGGTCCTGAGTTTGACCCCCAACATCAGATGTGCCAGTGTAGAGCTCTGGTTCTCTGTCTCCCTCCTCCTCATCAGCAAATGCATTACTGAAATAGACTTAGTTGTCCCAACATATAGAGACAAAGTAAAGGTCTCCTATTCCACTGAAGTAGTGACATCATTGACGAGTCCTAACTTAAGATTATCCAGCCTTCAAAGTAGACTGGTCTGTTAAAAATGAAGACACATTTCCTTGGGAGTTATGTTTAATTTCTAATATATTTGGCAGTTTGAAACAGAAACTCTTGTCCACCATACATTTCTAATCTGGGGATTATTGTCAAGGCATCCAACTTTGTAGGTGGGTAAATAAAAGTTTAGGCCACAAACCATTAAATATTTGAATTCTGAAACCACTTTGCATTTCTCTGCTTCCATGGTCATGAACCATTGGTGTTTTATTTTCTTTCTACAGGGAAAGAAGGCACTGATACTGCTAATGTGAGTATTCTCTTTTACACAAGCTAGATTTCTAAAATAATATATCGTAATTCTTTTAATTCCCTTGAAATTTGTGTTGTCCTACTCATGTGGATATAAAGTTATTTTCTGACAGTGGTAGATCCAGTGCCCCCACCTAGAACAGCTGTTGGGAGCAGCTCTTTGTGCCTGTCAGCATCATTCAGGCTTCAGCAGTGACTGTGCTGCTGAGAGCAAACACTGTGGGCTCAGACAAGTCAGGATTTCCAACTTTTCTGGCCAGGAGAACTTGAAAATCTTTGTGATTCAATTTTGGTGCTTGTGAAATGGTGGCAGTCACATGAGTAATGCAGCCAGCTGGGCTTATGGTGGGGAGGAAGTAAAAAGGTGAAAAGATGTTCTAACAGCCCCCACCCACTGGTTAATGCTCCAAATATACTAGCTGTTTCATTTCACTGTTCCATTTTTCATGATTCTGTTGGTCTTAAATGATCCCATGGAGAACATGGAGACACAGGGGAACAGGCCTGATCATTTCATGCTTAAGAGACTGTAACACACTACCAACAGCTGAAGCCTCTTCATGGTGAGAAATATACATTACATGCAAGTGATAAAATTATATTTATTTAACTGACTTTGAAGACACAAATTGTAGACATTGTAGACACAGGATTTTATAAGCTACTAGGTAAAGGAATGAAGTTTAAAGCAATTACAAAGTGAAGAGACTGGCTTCTGGGAGGCATGGTTTATGGAGTAGCTGCAATCAGATTTTCGCTCTCCCCAATACAACTATTGTACACAACAAGAGATTGAATTGGACACATAATCTACAGCTGAAAAAAATCCACAGCCTCAAGTGGGTGCTGGCACAGTAGTTGGGGAAACGGAAGTAGGTTGGAAGACATGGTCAGTCGAAACAAGAGCCATCTTGGACAGCAGACTCCCCAGAAGAAAAGAAATTAGACCTTAAAACCTCTCAATCTTTGACTCAGGATTTTTGTTTGTTTGTTTGTTTGTTTATTGTGAGTGTTTCCTTTTGTTTTTTCTCAGTCTGAGTTTAAGAAAGACAAAACTTAGCCCACAAGATAGCCTAAAACACCCCTCCCCACACCCACCTCTGCATATTCAAATAAGTGGAAAACAAAGACCACAACAGAACCACCTGCTGGCCAACAATAACCAACACCATACATGCAAAAACAAAGAGGTAGAAAGTTAAACAATATGCCATTTCAACAGAGAGAAGCAAGATGAAATCTAAGAAATTCTAGATGCAGAGAGTCTATCAGAAACAGACTATAGAAAGCTTATGAGAACTCTACAAAAATATAAGCAAGACTTGAAAGAGCATTTTACTTTGGAATTTGATAAGAAGCTACAAAATGTGAAAGAAGAACTCAAAGCAGATTTCACTAAGCAGTTAAGCAGCGTGGAGGAAAAATCTCAAACAGAACTGCAAGGACTGAAAGACTCCTTTAGTGCAGTTCAATCTCAGGTAGAAAGCTTAGGAAATAAACTCAAACATAGAGATGAAAGAATTTCCAGGGTCTGGGCAGTCTCACAGTGGGTTAAGTGCATATGGTGCAAAGTGCAGGGACCAGTGTAAGGATCCCAGTTAGAGCCCACAGTACCCCACCTACAGGGGGTCGCTTTGCAAGCAGTGAAGCAGGTCTGCAGGTGTCTATCTTTCTCTCCCCTTCTCTGTCTTCCCCTCCTCTCTCCATTTCTCTCTATCCTATCCAACAACAATGCTATCAATAACAATAATAATAATAACCACAACAATGATAAAAAAAAAAAAAAAGGCAAGAAAAGGGGGAAAAATTTGCCTCCAGGAGCAGTGGATTCATGGTGCAGGTGCCAAGCCCAGCAATAACCCTGGAGGCAAAAAAAAAAAAAAAAAAAAAAAAGATTCCAATCCAGAAGGCACAATTAGCCCACTCTTTCAATTCAAAGATGAGGGAAAGGAAAGGTTTAGAAAGAATGAAGCTACTCTCTGTGAAATGGTATACTCCATAAAAAAAGTCGAATATACGAGCTATAGGGTTACCTGAGGAAGTAGACTGGGTCAAAGGTAATTTTCAGAGAAATTTTAGATGTAAATTTCCCTCACCTAGGCAATCCTCAGTATATACCTATTTTGTAGGCAAATCAATCACCCAGGTTCATGAATCCAAAACTACCAACACCAAAGCACATTGTAAAATTATCAAAATTCAATGAAAAGGAGAAAATTTTGCAGGCTGCTAGGGAAAGGAAAAAAGTTACATACAAAGGGAGTAACTCCCATCAGACTCCCATCAGATTTTTTGTCACAAACCCTAGAAACAAGGAGAGAGTGACATATTCAAGGCACTAAAGGAGAGGGAATTTGAGCCATGAATTTTGTATCCTGCAAAACCAGCTTTCCAGTATGAGGGAGAAATAAAGGTATTCGCAACTATTCAAAACCCAAAGGAATTTACCACAGTCAACCCCACATTATAAGAAATAATGAATGTATTCTTACACGAAAGGAGGAAGCAAAGAACACATATTCTTAGCAAAGTGAACAGCAGTAGACTAGAAACAAAAAGACCATAAAATAGGAAAGAACAAAAAGCAAATAAGAGAGGGAATTAAAAGACAAGCCCTATCAAATGTTTGTTAATCAAGATCAACTGAAGTAAAACTTTTCTATATATACAATGCTAGTTATTACACAAATGGTAACTACAAACCAAAACAGGGAACAGAGATTTACAGAAAACACAAGAAAAATAAGTGAGAAATTTACTATAGAAACTCATACACACAAATTTGTTAAATAGAAACAAATAGGCAAAGACTATATATATAATATTAAAAAAGGAAACACTGACAAAACCATAGGATAAGAGGGGTACAATTCCACACAATTCCCACCACTAGAACTCTGTATCCCATCCCCTCCCTTGATAGCTTTCCTATTCTTTAACCCTCTGGGAGTATGGACCCAAGGTCATTGTGGGATGCAAAAGGTGGAAGGTCTGGCTCCTGTAATTGTTTCCCTGCTGAACATGGTTGTTGATAGGTCGATCTATACTCCCAACCTGCCTCTCTCTTTCCCTAATAGGGTGGGGCTCTGGGGAAGCTGCACATTGGTGGGGTTTTCCATCCAGAGAAGTCTGGTTGGCATCATGCTAGTGTCTGGAACTTGGTAGCTGAAAATAGTTAACATATAAAACCAAAAAAATTGTTGAGTAATCATGAACCTAAAAGCTGGAATAGTGGAGAGGAAGAGTTGGAAGGGGGGGGGGGTCTCCGTTCTGTAGATAACTAGTAGGCATATTTTAGTTATATTTCAATGGGCCTGTGACTATACTAGGTGTCTTTTTTTTTCTCTCCACCCTTTTTTTTTCACAGAGCCTGAAATCTGATATGCAGGTAGATCCAACTTATTGTCTGGGGAGATGATATCATGGCTGGATAAAGGACCAGAAAGCTGGATCAAGGAAGAGAATAGCTTCCAAATATGGGAAAGGTGTATAAACATTGTTGACTGAAAACCCCATCAATTTGATGTGATCTGGGGCCCATATTCAGCTTAGGAGCCTATGTGACCTCTGCATCCCTGTAGATCTGAGCTCACATTTTGTGGTCATGAGTAGGAACATTCCAAGCTCCCCCAGTATCAAGACCCATCTTCATCAGGTATAGTATAGAGTATGTAGTCCAGCCTCCCTTTGGAGGGTGGAACATCCTCTACCATTGCTGATTCAAGTTGAGGGAAAGGTCCTATGGGGGCACACTAAGGGGTCTATTGTTTTGTTCCTGATAGACATGAATAGTAACAAAGGAGAGAGGGATTAATTTGAGGTCTAGACCCATCATGTCTGTTTGGAAATCTCAGGACTGCCCAAATAGGGCCCCAGCTAATGGGGTAGCATGATCGTGAGTAAATAGTCATCACTAAAGTATGCCAGAATCTTGACCTTATTCAGCTTCTGCAGTCCTTGCTTTGATAAGGTTAGCTTTGGAGTGAGTGAGAGAACTGTAATAGGAAGTAAGTGATGAGGATATCTAAGTCTAAGCAGACACTATTTCATTATGAAGTTTACACTGACTCACTGCAGACTATTGTGTACTTTTGCATTCAGGTACATATTTTGCCTTAATTTATGGATAAATGTGAACATATGCTCTTTCGAATGGGACCTGGTATATATCTAAGTTTTGGGACTTTGTTAGGAAGCGAACCACCTGGAACAGAATTAGAGAATCTTATGAAAGGAAAGGTCACTCCCAAGTAATGAGGCTGAAGTGTTGATATTACACACCTGACACCTCTGGACACAGTCTGAAGTGAAGCATGCTGAGGTGGTACTTGTTGTGTTAATTAGGTTGGGATCAACAACGAAAATAAGAGAACTATAGAAATGATCAATGAAGCCAAATGTTGGTTCTTTGAAAAATGAAATAAAATTGACAAATCTCTAGCCACTCACGAAAAAAAAAAAAAAGATTCAAATAAAATTGTAAAGGATAGAGGATATATCGCAACTGACACCACAGAAATCCAGAAAATCATGTAAAACTTCTATGAAGAACTATACACCACCAAGCTAGATAATCTGGAAGAAATGGAAGAATTCCTAGAAACATATGCCCTTCCAAAACTGAACCAAGTAGAATTACAAAACCTAAATGCACCAAAAACAGACAAAGAAATTAAACAGTTATTAAATATCTTCCCAACAACAAAAGTCATGGACCAGATGGCTTCACAAATGAATTATATAAAAACTTCAGGAAACAGTACCTATACTTCTAAAGCTCCTCCCCAAGAGAGAAGAAACAGAAACACTCCCTTCCACCTTCTATGAAGCCAACATCACCCTGATACCAAAAGCAGATAGGAACACAACAAAAAAGGAAAAGTATAGACCAATATCTCTGAAGAACATAGATGCCAAAATATTAAACAAAATCCTGGCCAACTGTGATGATATCCGTATATCATCACGACCAAGTGGGAGTTATCCCAGGAATGAAAGGCTGGTTCAACATACTAAATTAATCAATGTCATTCACTACATCAATAAAAGCAAAATCAAAAAACCACATGATTATTTCAGTAGATACAGAGAAAGCCTTTGACAAAATACAACACCTATTCATGCTCAAAACACTACGAAAATTGGGAATGGATGGGAAATTCCTCAAGATAGTGGAGTCCATATATAGCTAACTATTATTCAACATCATACTCAATGGACAGAAGCTGAAAGCATTCCCCCTCAGATCAGGGACTAGACAGGGCTGTCCACTATCACCATTACTCTTCAACATAATATTGGAAGTTCTTGCCATAGCAATAGGGCAAGAGAAAGAAATCAAAGGATTACAGATTGGAAGGGAAGAAGTAAAGCTTCACTATTTTTCTATGTATACTATATAGATGATTTGAGAGTATACATAGAAAAACCTAAAGAATCCAGCAGAAAACTACTGGAAGTTATTAGGCAATATAGCAAGGTGTCAGGCTACAAAATCAATGTACAAAAATCAGTGGCATTTCTTTATGCAAACACTAAATCTGAATAAGACATCCAGAAGTCACTCCCATTCACTATTGCAGCAAAGTCAATAAAATACCTAGGAATAAACCTGACCAAAGAAGTGAAAGACTTGTATACTGAAAACTATGAGTCACTCTTCAAAGAAATAGAAACTGATACCAATAAATGGAAAGACATCCATGCTCATGGATTGGAAGAATAAATATCAACAAAATGAATATTCTCCCCAGGGCCTTATACTAATTTAATATGATGCCCATCAAAGTTCCACCAAGCTTCTTTAAGAGAATAGAACAAACACTACAATCATTTATCTAGAACCAGAAAACACCTAGAATTGCCAAAACCATCTTGAGGAAAAGAAACAGAAATGGGGGTATCACACTCCCAGATCTCAAACTGTATTATAAGGCCATCATCATCAAAACAGCCTGGTACTGGAACAAAAATAGGCACACAGATGAGTGGAACAGAATTAAAAGCCCAGAAATAAACCCCCACACCTGTGGACATCTAATCTTTGTTAAGGGGGCCCAAAGTATTAAATGGAAGAAGGAGGCTCTCTTCAATAAATGGTGCTGGGAAAACTGGGATGAAACATGCAGAAGAATAAAATTGAACCACCTTATCTCACCAGAAATAAAAATCAACTCCAAATGGGTCAAGGACCTGGATGTTAGACCAGAAACTATCAAATACTGAGAGGAAAACATTGGTGAACATTTTTCCACCTAAACCTCAAGGACATCTTCGATGAAAGAAACACAATTGCAAGGAAGACTAAAGCAGAAACAAACCAATGAGACTACATCAAATTGAAAAGCTCTGCACAGCCAAAGAAACTATCACAAAAAGAGACCCCTCACAGAATGGGAGAAGATCTTCACATGCCATACATAAGACAAGAGATGAATAACCAAAATATACAAAGACCTCAGCAAACCTAGCACCAAAAAAGCAAATGACCCCATCCAAAAATGGGCAGAGGATATGAACAAAACATTCACTTCAGAGGAGATCCAAAAGGCTAACAAACATGAAAAACTGCTCCAGGTTGCTGATAGTGAGAGAAATGCAAATTGACAACACTGAGATACCACCTCACTTCTGTGAGAATGGCATACATCAAAAAGGACAGCAACAACAAATGCTGGAGATACTGTGGGGACAGGGGAACACTTTTGCACTGATGGTGGGAATGTAAATTGGTCCTGCCTCTCTGGAGAGCAGTCTGGAGAACTCACACAAGGCTAGACATGGATCTTCCATATGACCCAGTAATTCCTCTCCTGGGGCTATACCCCAAAGATTCCATAATGGCCAATCAAAAAGATATGTGTATTCGTATGTTCATAGCAACACAATTCATAATAGCTAAAACCTGGAAGCAACCCAGGTGCCCAACAACAGTGAGTGGCTGAGAAAGTTGTGGTATATATATACACAATGGAATACTATGCACCTATAAATCCACCTTCTCTGACACATCTTGTATGGAGCTATAAGGAATTATGTTAAGTGAGCTAAGTCAGAAAGATAAAGATGAGTATGGGATGATCACACTCATCAATAGAAGTTGAGAAAGAAGAACAGAAAGGGAAACTAAAAGCAGGATCTGACTAAATTGAGAGTAGGGCACCAAAGTAAAAACCCTGTGGTGAGGGGAAGGGTGGACATTCGGCTTCCCAGGGTGGCAGGGGGGCGGGGGTGGCTGGGTGGAATGGGACTCAGTCTTTTGGTGGTGGGAATTGTGTTTATGTACACTCCTATTAAAGTGTAGTCATATAAATCACTATTTAATATGAGAGGGGAAAATTGACTGTATGTCTCGAACTTTTTAAAACACAGACTGAGTCTTTGATATGTGGACTCTCTCAAAAGCCTAGACCAGGTAGAATAGAAGCAACCAGTGGTGGCACAGCTATATACAAGATGCTGTGTATTATACAGCAAACCCTAACAAAGGGACTGTAGTTTTCTTTTTTGGTTGTGTCCCTGTCTGCTTTTGGGATCAGAGTAATGTTGGCTTCATAAAAGCTGAAAGGGAGTATTCCAGTGTCTTGAATCTTCTGGAAGAGTTTTAAAAGTAGAGATATTAGTTCTTCTTTGAAGGTTTTGTAGAACTCATTTGTAAAACCATCTGGTCCAGGACTTTTATTCTTGGGAAGGCTTTTGATAACTGTTTGAATTTCATTAGCTGTGATGGGCTTGTTCATATTATCTAGTTCTTCTTTATTTAATTTTGGAAATTTGTAGGTATCTAGGAAATCGTCCATTTCTTCCAGGCTCTCTAACTTGATGGCATATAGCTGTTCATAGAAGCCTCACACGATATGTTGAATATCTGCAGTGTCTGTTGTGATATCTCCTCTTTCATTTTGATGCGATTTATTTGTGTCTTCTCCCTTTTTTGTTTTTGAGTCTGGCTAAAGTTTTGTCAATTTTGTTCACTCTTTTGAAGAAACAACATTTAATTTTGTTGATCATTTCTATGGTTTTCTTGTTTTCAATGTTATTGATTTCTGCCCTAACTTTAGTAATTTCTGTCCTTCTGTTTGCTTTATGGTTCTTTTGTTCTTCTTCTTCTAGGTCTTTAAGATGTGCAATCAGGTTGTTTATTTGTGCTTTTTCTTGTTTCCTAATGTGTGCTTGTATGGCTATGAACTTCCCTCTCAGTACTGCCTTAGCTGTGTCCCAAATATTTTGATAGATCGTGTCTTCATTTTCATTGAAATCTCAAAATATTTGATTTCTTCTTTTATTTTCTCTTTCTCCCATTAGTTGTTAGGTAGTGTATTGTTGAGCTTCCACATTTGGGTACTATTACTAATCTTTTGTTGATTATTAAGTGTTATTTTAATTCCACTGTGATCTGAGAAGTTGTTTGGGATGATTTCAAAGCTCTTGAATTTGATGAGGCTATCTTTGTGGTCTAACATATGCTCTATCCTTGAGAATGACCCATATGGACTTGAGTAAAATGTGTATTCCAGTTTCTTGGGATTAATCACTCTGAAAATGCTCAATAGTTCTAGATTATCTATCCTCAGCTCCCTCGTTTCTTTACTGATTTTCTGCCTGGATCATCTGTCAAGCTGAGAGAGTGGGGTGTTGATACTACTATTAATATGCTGCTATTAACATATTGCTGTAGCTCTTTCAGTAGATGTTTGATGTATTTATCTGGCTTCTTATTGGATGCATAGATGTTAATAATTGTTAAGTCCTCTTAATTGACTGACCCTCTGAACAGTAAGTAATGTCCATACCTCTCTTTTTTTATTTTATATGTTTTAAAGTCTATCATGTCAGATATGAGAATAGCTGTTCTTGCCCTTTTTTGTGGTCCATTTTCTTGTATGGTTGTTTTCCATCTTTTCATTTTGAGTCTGTTTTTGTCTTCTTGAGTTAGGTGGGTTTCCTGTAGACAGCATATTGTTGGGTTGTGTTTTCTGATCCATCTTCCTACTCTGTGCATTTTAATAGGTGAATTCAGGCCATTGGCATTTATTGATATCAAAGATAGAAGATATTTTAATGCCATTCTTGTAGGTTTTTAGAGTGTTCTGATCTACGGCATACTTATGGTGGTCTAACTGTTTAATAGAGAACTTTCAGAACGTCCTTCAAGGCAGGCTTGGTGATACTTGATTCTTTCAACTGCTGCTTGACTAAGAAGGTTTTTATGCCTCCATCTAGTCTGAATGACAGTATAGCAGGATACAGTCTTGGTTGAAAGCCTTTCTCATTGAGCACTTGATAGATAGCTTGCCATTCTCTTCTGGACTATAGTGTTTGTGTGGAGAAGTCTGCTGCTAATCTTATGGGTTTTCCTCTGTAGCTGACTATTTTTTTTCTCTTGCAGCCTTCACGATACTTTCTTTATCCTTATTCCTTTCCATCCTAAATATGATGTGTCTTGGTGTCTTTAAGTCTGGTTTAATTCTGTTTGAGATCCTCTGGACTTCTTGAATCTTTATGTCTTTGATGTTGTCTAGACTAGAGAAGTTCTCTGCTATTATGGCATGAAGAATGCTTTTTTCCTCTCCCTCTGTTTCTTCCTCTGCTAAGCCAGTAATATGTATATTGTTTCTTTTGAAGCCATCCCAATAGGTCTCTGTTGTTGTTTTCAGTAGCTCTTAATCTCTTTTTTAAGATCTTTTACTTTTTTTTAGTTGTCTCTAATTCATACTCAATCTTGCTAATTCTGTCTTCAGCCTCATTGATTCTATTCTCTCTCCCCTCTACTGTTTTCTGGAGTTCATCTATTTTGTTACCCTGTTCTGATACTGCTTTAGCTTGTTCATTGAGTTGTGTTCTTAGCTCAGCTATTTCAGTTTTCAACTCTCTAATAACCTTGAGTTAATTAGTGTTTTCTTCTAGAGTCTCATTTGTTGTTTCTGTATTTCTGGTGACAGTTCTTTCAAACTCTTTACTCACTCCTGTGATTATTTTCTTAGCTAGTGTTTGGATGTTGACCTTATTATTTTGTGCTTCAACCTTTGGGGAGCTTTTAGCTGGACTTTTGTCCTTGTTCATTTATCCAATATTTCTTCTTGTTGGTATGAGGTATGTTATAAGGTCCCTCTCTCAGTACTTTTCAAATTACTGATCACTCTTGACTGGACTGACTTGTGTCTAAGTAAGGTAATTAAAGGACTCACAGTTGTGGAAGTTAACAGTTGTTTCAATAGTATTTTAATCCATGATTTGGAGCTCAGTGGCTTAAAAGCCTCTTTTGTGCTTTTTCTTCCCTGTATGGGAAGCCTATGGGAGCCTGAGGGCTTTTAAACTATAAGTAGGCTTCTTAGCTTAATCACTGACTCCTGACCAAGAGATAAAGCAGGGTGTGGCAGAAATAATCCAGTGGTTATGCAAAGAGACTTTCACAGCCCCACCATTATGCCACTGTGGTATAGGTCTTCTCCTGAGTTTCCTGTTTAGTTCTCTGTGCTCTGGTGTCAGCCCAAGGCCTCCCTGCAGCTGCTCCAGATTCTGAGGGCAGTAACAATGGAGACTCAGTGTTGCACTTGGTGAGTCTCAGAGGAGTCCTCTCCTCCCTTCAGCCATCCCCCTGTTAGTGGAACAGACTGGAAGTGGCATCTCAACTTCTTCTAGCGTTTGCCCTTCTTCTGTAGCCAGTCAACAGCGTCAGGTTGAAAGCTGTCAGGAGCTGCTTGTTGCTGGCTTTGAAAGTGACTGGGATCCATGTGGATTCAGTCGGCTAGGAAGGATCGTCAGTTTCCCCAATGAATGGGTACTCACGGGATGCACCACGAGAAGGTCGATCCAATGCATCCCAACTGATAAAGTGTGGAGTGTTACCAGCCACTTAATCTCTCCCTAAGCACCTCTCTGACCATCAGCCACACATGTTTGCACTCACCAGTAATTCAGTGGGTTCCTGAAGTCATTCTAGTCCTGTCTTATTTTGGTTCCAGGTGGTCTCCTTTGGTATTCCTAGTTTATCCTGGAGAGGAGAGGAGAGGAGAGGAGAGGAGAGGAGAGGAGAGGAGAGGAGAGGAGAGGAGAGGAGAGGAGAGAGGAGATGAGAGAAACAGATCTGCTGCTGCTGGTAGCCCCACCTCCAGTTGTCTCTAAGTTCATCTATTTTGTTATTCTGTTCTGATACTGTTTTAGCTTGTTCATCAAGTTGTGTTCTTAGCTCAGCTATTTCAGTTTTCAGATCTCTAATAACTTTGAGATAATCAGTGTTTTCTTCCAGAGTCTCATTTGTTGTTATGCATTTCTGATAACAATTCTTTCAAACTTTTTACTCACTCCTGTGATTATTTTCTTAGCTAGTGTTTGGATGTTGACCTCATTATTTTGTGCTTCAACCATTGGGGAGCTTTTAGCTGGACTCTTGTCCTGGTTCATTTCTCCAATACTTCTTCTTGTTGGTTTAACCATTTTATATAGTATGTTATGAGGTCCCTCTCTCAGTACTTTTCAAGTTACTGATCACTCTTGACTGGATTGACTTGTGTCTAAGTAAGGTAATTAAAGGGCTCACAGTTGTGGAAATCGACAGTTGTTTCAATATTATTGTAATCCCTGAGTTGGAGCACAGTGACCTTAAAAGCTTCTTTTGTCCTTTTTCTTCCTTCTAGGCTATGGTAGCCTGAGTGTTTTTTAACTATAAGTAGGCTTCTTAGCTTAATCCTTCACTCCTGACCAAGAGATAAAGTCTGGTGGGGAAGAGATAATCTAGTGGTTATGCAAAGAGACTCTCACACCCCAAGGATCCAAAGCTCCAGGCTCAATTCAGCTTCTCTGCCAAACCGGGCAGCACTGCTGGGCCATGTGAGTTTCTAAACAAGTCCTGTTTATAGTCTGTAGATTCTGAGGCAACTATTCACTGTGTTCTTATCAGAAGAACAATGTGGAAAGGCTCCCACCACACAGCTCCACCGCTAGGCCACCAAGTTGTAGATCTTCTCCTGAGTTTCCTGTCAGTTCTCTGTCCCCCAGTGTCAACACAGAGCCTCCCCACTGCTGCTACAGCCTCTGAAGTCAGTAGCAATGGTGACTCACAGTTGCATTTGTTGAGTCTTAGGGGAGTCCTCTTCTCCCTTCAGCAATCTTTTTGTTGGTAAAACAGACTGGAAGTGGTGCCTCAATCGATAAACTGTCAAACTGTTACTAGCCACTTAATCTCTCCCTAAGATCATCTCTGTCCATGAGCCACACATATTTGCACTCACCGGTGATTTGGTGGGTTCCTTACATCATTCTAGTCCTACCTTGTGGTCTCAAATGTTCTCCTTTGATATTCCTAATTGACCTGGGGAGGAGAAGAGAGGAGAGGAGAGCAGAGGAGAGAAACACAGCTGCTGCTGCTCTGTAGCCCTGCCTCTGTTAATACATTTCTAATAATGACTTGTTCTTTGAAATATTAAATCTTCTTAAAGCTTATACCAGGGAGAACAGAAGCAAGGTGGTGTTACTTTATAAGATACAGCTATATGTAAATAGCATAAAAGGGTATAAGTTATGGTGAGGTCTTTTATGCTACAGCAAATCTAAACAATGGGATTTTCATAGTTAACCCAAAATTGCCAAATGATTTGGTTATAGCTATAACTATCTATTGCCTTCTTAAACCCCTAAGACAGCAGGATCTTTCCGCTTTCCCTATAAAGCCCATGTTTCTACCAGTCATGAAACTACTTTCCAGCATGATTCTCCCAATTCATAACAACTGATACTGCATCTGCTGATTCCAGCCCATTCAATGCAACCAGAACCACCTCACTCCAGACTGAATCCAAAGACATCAGGCGTGGAGTGTCAACCCACCAGCTTCATTACTCTTTCCTAGCTCATAGGACTCCTAAACTCCGTTTTGAGTGGTACACCTCTTAACAAACCTCAAAACAGATATAGACTCATATTTTAGGGCAGATGTACATGTATCCATAACTTGGGGAAAAACATACCTTAAAGCAAAAGTGCACAGTTGTTTTCAGTGAATCAATAAATGTATCAAGGAAGCATAAAGATCTAAAAGGACACCATAAATTTTCTAATGAAATAGTTTCTACTTAGACTTAGATACCCTCTTCACCTACCTCCTATTATATGTCCCTCAGTCACTCCAAAGCTAACCTAGTCAGACAAAGTAAGGACTAAAAAAGCTGAATAAGGGCAAGAGACTGGCATACTTTAATGATGACTCTTTTTTTGTGTGTGTGCATTGTATTGTATTGTATTTGGGGGATTTTATTTTATTTTTTAATTTTTATTTATAAAAAAGAAACACTGACAAAAAACATAGCATAAGAGGAGTACAACTCCACACAATTCCCACCACCAGAACTCCATGTCCCCACCCCTCTCCTGATAGCTTTCCTATTCTTTATCCCTCTGGGAGTTTTGTCACTACCAGGCCACCCCATAACCTGGGGCTTCAGTCAGGGAGTCCTGGGATTCCCACACTACATGATGGACCTAGACCTCTAACAGATCCCTCTCACCACTGTCACTGGTCATCTCCATCAGGAACTATATAATGGACCCCTCTGTGGGCCACTATAGGATCTGGCCTTCAATGTGGATCAATAAGGGTAGAGAGTGTTCCATTCTCAGAAGGAATGTTGGATAGCATACTCTGTCTATCACCCAGGGTCCTGAAATTGGCACAGCCTGGAATGTTTCTAGAATGTGAGCTGAGACCTGCATGGATGCAGAGGTTACATAGGCTCCTGTGCTGACAATGGGCTCCAGATCTAACTGATAGGGTTTACAGTTAATAATATTTATATACTTTTCCCATATTTGGGAGTTACTCTCTTCCCTGACCCAGCTTTCTGGTCCTTTTTCCAACTATGAAACCATCCCCCCCGGACAGTAACTTAAGTCACCTGCATATTATATGTCAGGTACAAGCAAAAACTAGTAGGGTCATGGGCCCCTTGGAATATACCTAAAATAGAAGTACTAGCTTTTTCCAAAACAGAGACCCCAAATCTTCATCTGCAATGTTCATGTCTTTAGGTTCATGATTAGTCAACAATTTATTTGCCTTATATCTTAACTTTTTCAGCCACCAGTTTCCAGATGCTACCATGATGCCAACCTGACTGGAGCAGAGGACCCCACCAATGTGTCCTTGGATCCCCACCTCCCCAGTTCCCTACCCCACTAGGGAAAGAGAGAGACAGGCTTGGAGTATGGATTAACCTGTCAATGTCTATGTTCATCAGGGAAGCAATTATAGAAGCCAGACCTTCTACCTTCTGCACCCCATAATGGTCCTGGGTTCAAACTCCCAGAGGGATAAATAATGAGAAACCTATCAAGGGAGAGTATTGGATAGGGAGTTCTAATGATGGGAATTGTGTGGAGTAGTGCCCCTCTTATCATATAGTCTTGTCAATATTTCCATCTTATAACTAAAAAGTTTTAAAAATCTATAGCCAAGAAGTGATTTAGGGTTCCCCTGTCAGCTGACTACAGAGGAAAAGAATTATTTTCTATGAGAGACTTCACTGGTACCCGCACTCCCATGTACCTAGGAATCATTCTCTGCAATAGACCTATGCACCTGATCTCAGATGTAGCTTGTAGTGACTAAGATGTAGGATTCATCCATATTCCCTGCATCCTTGGAGGGAAGTGACAGCATTTACAACAGCTCTATTTGGATAATTTATCACACAGCATCACCCACTGACAGCTACAGCAGTGTGGCATCTACCACCAATGAACCCAAAGTGGAGCTGTTAAAATGTAGCATTAATCATGTAGAAGATGTCTGGGAAGGCCTATAAGAAATGCCTAGTCTAGGTAAACAAGCAAGTATTTTGAAGCTGTTTTCCATTCACTGGGATCTGTAGAAATTCAAAAACTCAGAGCAAAGAAAGTTTTCATCTAAAATATGGGATGAGTCCTGTAATTTTGAAGATGCTTCCCAATTCCCAAAAATGATTTTTTAAAAAAATATTTGAAAAAAAATATTGGAATTCCTTTGTTTCTTTTCATGTGAGACTCCTTTCTGTAATTCTTACAAGGCAGGATTTGTAGTTTCAAATTCCTGCAGGTTCTAAATGTTTGAAAGAAATCTTTATTTCTCCCTCATACATGAAAAATAATTCGGCAGAATAGAGTGTCCATGGATGGAAACTCTTATATTTTAATACTTTGAATGTGTTTGAAGGGTTTGTGATGAGAAATCTGATGAGAACCTGATGGTTTTATCTCTGTGTCTTCCTTTCCCTAGTAGTATCTTTTTCTTTGACCTTGATTTTGGAACATTTTCCAATGATGTGTCTAGGTGTGTGCTATTTTAGCCCCAGGACTTAAAAGCTCATTCAGCTTCCTGAATGACTATGTTTTGAACGTTGCCCAAGTGTTGAAATTGTTCTGCTATGGTTTCTTGAATATGTTTTTTGCTCCTCTTTCCCACTCTTCTTCCTTGGGGTCTCACTAACTCACACATTCATCTTTCTGATAGATTCTGCTATTTCACAGAGAAGTGCTTCATTTTTCCTAAACCTTTCCTTTCCTACTTATTTAAATTCAAGAGTATGATGGTTGTATCTTCTAGACTTGATATTCTCTCCTCTACCTGATTTAGTCTACTTCCCCCTTCCTGCCACCAACAATGTGCTCCGATGCATAGCTACCAAGATGGGACCAACTGCTTCTAAGCATGGTTGAAGTCAGCCCTTTCCCATTTACAGACCACTTGTACCTGCACTTACCTGTGACTAAATGAATTTCTTCAGAAGTCCCAGTTGTAATTTGTTGAGGTTTCAGGTGATTTTTTATTTCTTTAACTAGTTGAGTAAGGAAGCTACCATATGATAACTGTTATTCCATGGCCACATCTCCAAACTACATATTTTATTGCCATCAGGGTTATTGTTGGGGCTTAGTGTCTACTCTTTGAATCTACTACTCCTGGCCATCAGTTTTTCTTTTACTTTTTTTCCTTTCTCTTAGTTTATAGGACAGAGAGAAATTTAGAAGGGAGAGCTATAGAGAGACATTTAGAGCACTTGTGGAGTTTCCCCACCTGCAGGTGGGAACCAGTGGCTTGAACCCAGATCCTTGTACACTCAGTTCTCAGTTAGGTGTGTCACCAAACTACCTGGCTACCAAACTGTCTCTAAAACTCTGTGACAAGAGCAGTTTTTATCAGCGTGGGTACAGGATTTTGCTGATCAGTATCGTAACTTAGCCACACTATGTATAGATGTGGAACTATACCCCTGAAAACTTGCAGTTCTGCAAACCAAATTTTTTATAGTTGTTTTCTTTTTTAATTTTTTCCTTTTATTTATTTTTTTCCCTTTTGTTGCCCTTGTCTTTTATTGTTGTTGTAGTTATTATTATTCTTATTGATGTCATTGTTGTTAGATAGGACAGAGAGAAATGGAGAGATAAGGGGAAGACAGAAAGGGGAAGAGAAAGGTAGACACCTGCAGACCTGTGTCACCACTTGTGAAGCGACTCCCCTGCGAGTGGGGAGCCAGGGACTTGAACCGGGGATCCTTTATGCTGGTCCTTGCACTTTGTGCCATGTGTGCTTAACCCACTGCACTATGGCCCAACAACCTATTTTTTTTTAATATCTAAATCCTCTAACAGCATCACCATATAGGGTTCTGAACACTAGACAGAAGGGAACAAAGTTTAGGGTTTGTTCCCAGATCTCCTCCTGCATGGTCAACAATTGCTTCTTGGGCAACAATTTTCTTCTAAATAAAGAGAGGGTCCCTGACTACTCTGTCATCCCCTGAATTTAGAGCTATTGAATATAAACTGTTGCTGAGGAATTATTCTGATGCAGTCTCCACCCCCAGATTTTACCACGCCATGCAAAATCCTAGCAGTGCCCCCTTCAACCAATCCTGGCCCCACATGTCACCCCTGGTTGTTGCCCAATAAAAAGCCCCCTCACCACCCCCTCTCTCTCTCTCTGGGCTCTCGGCTCCCCCTCTCGCATATCTCTCTCCCTTCTCTCACCCCGTGGTCAGGTAGTGGGGACGGCCATTGTCGGCTGACTCCACGTGGCCTGAGCCACCCCCCTCATCCTATAATAAAGATTTGTGTACCCCCTTGCTCCGGACTTCCCCTCTCTTCTCCTGGCTGCAGTGCAGCCCGACACTGGAACACAACAACATCTGGCGCCCATCGTGTTCCGCACCCACGCCCCACTGGACGGCCCGGCCTGAGGTCCCTGAAAGGCGCCCAGACACAGGTAAGTGGCATACACCCACCTCTGTGGCCCTGCATTTCCCTCCACCATGGGAAATTTCTCGTTTTATGAGGAGGTGTCCCAGTCATTATCTCCTTCTGTCCTGGGACAGATTCGCGCTCTCAGAGACAATTTAATTTTCACTACACCATGGGTTCTCATAGCTATAATCGCGACTTACAAGATATGTACAATGTGGTCTGACTTGAGGATACACGACCTTGAGGCTGAGATACGAGAGTTAAAGCACATGAGCTTAAGACTTAGACGCCCTAAGCAATCAGCGGCTAGACCCAAAAATTCCATTCCCACAGACACATACACGTGTTCGGACGCTCCTCCTCTGACCCTGCCCCCTGCCGCCCCAGGTTCAGCTTCTCCTGAGGCTTCCGCCACCCCAGTTTCAGCTTCTCCTGAGGCCCTGACCCTGCCCCCTGCTGATACATCATCATTAAGGGACCTTGTGGCTGAGATACGAGAGTTGAAGGATATTTTTCAGCATTTAAGGACCTTAAACTATGTGTAGTCCGCCCCGAGAGCTCCGTCCCTGTAGATACGTGTTCAGTTTCCCCTGAGGCCACTACAGCAGTTTCCATGGCACCTTCCACTTCTGTAGCTCCCTCTCCCATGCCATCGGACCAAATCCACACCTTCCCGGTAAACGTGGCCCCTTCTAAATAAAACCCTCAGCCGTGGCAGCCATATCCCTCTGAAGAATGCAGAGAACTTAGACAAGCAGTCAGGGAGGACAGAATTCACTCTCCATGGACCAAGTCCGTTTTAAGGAATTTTTACCAGCATCTTAACACGCCCCAGGATTGGAAGGACCTGGATCATGCTGCACTCCCAGATGCCCTCTACCTACAGTGGAAGGCATGCTTCTGCGATGAATGCTCTAGACAGTTGCAGGAAAATAGTAACAAACAAGTAGAATGGAATTTTGATGCTTTGTTTGGAGCAGGAGCTTACGAATCTGGAGCTCAGCAGGCAGAAGCCAGGTTTCCAACAGGTTATTTTGAACAGGTACGCATCTGTGCAACACAAGCATGGGAAAGGGTGACTCCACCCGATGTAGATTCGTCAGTTCCCATTAACTCTCTTCGCCAAGGCACTGATGAATCATTAGCGAGCTTCATCTCAAGGGTGAAGACAAGCTTAGAGAGAAAGGTTTATAATCCTGACGTCCACTCACTACTCCTGCGCTCTATTGTCTGGGAAGGCATGACACCACAATTCTGTCAGGCATGCCTTAATCTTAAACACCTACACCCAGATCATTGGATTTTAGCGACACAGAACTTACATCAGGCAATTATGGGGCACCCGCTATGACACAGGTTTATGCAGTTACCCCACGTAATCAAAACAGGGCCTGCTTTCAGTGCAGTCGCCCAGGACATTGGTGTAACCAATGTCCTGATAAGCTGCGACCATGCCTCCAGTCAGGGAAGCCACACCTCCAGCTAGAGCTACCATGCCTCCAGTCAGAGCAACCCCGCTTTCAGTCAGGGAGCCAGAGGCCACGTACTTTTTGTCCAAGATGTCGTAAGGGGTTTCACTGGAAGAGAGATTGTTGGTCCCGATTTCATAAAGATGGTTCACCCCTGAATGGTACAAATTCGGGGCCTGAGATTTTGTGGACCACTCCTGTTTTAGAACAGGGTCACCCTTCTATGACAGTAAAGACTGGCAATATTCCTTTTAAATTTTTGATTGACATGGGGGCAGCAAAGATGATTTTAAGGCAAGAAGAGGTTCCCCAAGATTGGGAACTCCTTCCTGGACCCAGTATATATGGAGTAGGAGGGATGACCCCATCATTTCGCACATGAGATTTGCTCATGTGGGAAGACCCGGAAGGCTCTACCAGACACTTCCGCCCTTTGGTAGCTAATATTAGCACCAACCTATTGGGCAGGGATCTTCTGGAATGTCTTGATGTTAGGATATCCACAGATGCTTCTGCAGAGCGTAACACTCGCTCCTGCGAGACCAGGTCTAATCAGCACCCCCAATATTAAATGCCACTGTTCGTAGCCAAACACCCTGCTTAAGCTGGCTTTCTAATGAGCCTGTCTGGGTGGAACAGTGGCCTTTACCTAGGGATAAACTAGAAATTTTAAAAGAGCTCGTCTGAGAGCAGTTGTCCTTGGGACACATTCATCATTCTCGAAGCCCATGGAATACTCCTGTCTTTGTGATTAAAAAGAACTTGGGAAAATGGCGCCTCCTTCAAGATCTCCACGCAGAAAATAAAACCATGCAGGTCTGGGGCTCCCCCCAAAGGGGTTTGCCTCTTGTTTCTGCAATTCCCACAGGAATTCCAATCATAGATATTGATATACAAGATTGTTTTTTCTCTATTCCCTTGCATCCGCAAGATTGTAAACGTTTTGCCTTCTCTGTTCCTTCTATTAATAACGCCAGCCCTGCTGATAGATTTGAATGGGTGGTGCTACCCCAGGGTGTGGCCAATAGTACTACAATTTGTCAGGAGGCTGTTAAATCTGCCCTTTTCCCATATATTCATAAGGGCATTCATGTTTTTCATTATACAGATGATATTTTAATATGGGGAAAATCAGATCTCTATGCCTTACGTGATTTTCTCATTCCTGCATTAAAGAAAAGTGGCCTTAATGTAGCTCCTGAGAAGATACAGCTAATCCCTCCAATATCCTTCCTAGGTTCAGAGATTTCTCTAACGAAAATTCGTCCCTTAAAACCTAATGTCACCTTCCCTTCTAACCTTACTCTTGCTTCTTTACAAAGCTTTCTAGTAAATTTAAATTGGCTTAGGCAGTATCTCTATCTGCCTACAAGCTGCCTCCAACCACTGTTTGACCTGTTGAAAGGAAACAAACAGCCCTCTTCAAAACATAAGTTAACTCCCAAGGCCTCCTCGGCATTGGAAAGGGTTAACCAGGCCCTCCAGGACATGCACCTTGTTCAATTCTCCCCCTCCTCTCCGGTAAACCTTC
Source organism: Erinaceus europaeus (assembly GCF_950295315.1). Classification (NCBI taxonomy): domain Eukaryota; kingdom Metazoa; phylum Chordata; class Mammalia; order Eulipotyphla; family Erinaceidae; genus Erinaceus; species Erinaceus europaeus. Next base: position 114,335,178 of record NC_080162.1, read on the forward strand.
TAATCTTCAACTCCACCCCCACAGTAGTAGGGGCATTGTGGCAAGACCATGGGGTTCTCGAGTGGCTTCACACGCCAGTAGGAGGAGCTCCAAGACTCCTCACTGAGATAGACGCGTTAGCACTCATGGTTCGCCAAGGGAGAAATAGGTCTGTGCAGGTCTTAGGGAAAGAACCGGATTTAATTATTCTGCCCTTTTCTCTCACAGATACAGAGTGGCTTATACGCCATCATTCCCACTTTGCCATAAGCTTCGTGGGGTTTCCAGGACAAATAGATAACCATTTTCCTTCTAATAAATTGATAGCTTCTTTACCTCTTCTGCCTCTACTAGCACCTAAACTTTTCTCTCGGGATCCCATTCCCTCTGCTCCTACAATCTTTACTGATGATGGAAAAAAGGGAGCTGCCCTTATATATTACCCAGACAAACAATCTCCTAAACCTCTCTTTACTGAGCTTCCTGAGAATTCCCCTCAGTACAAAGAACTTTATGCTGTTTTCCTTGCATTAAAAGCTGTACCAGAATCCTTCAACCTTTTTTCTGACAGTGTGTACACTGTTAACTTACTTCCATGGCTTGCTCATTCTTATGTGAAAATTGATGACAACCCACTTTCCCCTCTCTTGATTCAAATCGCCTCTATGCTCTGTTCTCGAACCCAACCACTGTATATTCAACACCTTCGTTCCCACAGCCCTCTTCCTGGTTCCCTGTCTGAAGGGAATGCTGCAGTTGACCGCCTTGCCTCCACAGGAACTTTCCCAGTCTCTGTCTCTGATCCTGCTAATATTCATTCTCTAACCCATGTTAATCTTAAAGGCCTTCGAGCTCGATTTCCTGATGTTCCTGTACCATAGTTAAAACATATCCTCGCTACATGCTCTTCTTGTGCAAGTCTCATAAAGACACCTGCTATCCAGACCCTTGGGGTTAACCTCCAAGGTTTAAAAGCTAATGCTATTTGGCAAATTGATGTCACCCACATACCAAAAATATCTGTTTGTCTCAATTGATACCTTTTCTAAATTTATGTGGGCTACAGCTCAGACAGGAGAAAGCGCTAAAAAGCTTAAAAGCCATATGCTCTCCTGTTTTGTTGTGATGGGTTTGCCTCTTCAACTGAAAACTGACCATGGACCGGCGTTTACCAGCAAACAATTTAAAGATTTTTGTTCCCTCTGGAACATTACTCATACCACAGACATTCCCTATAATCCACAGGGACAAGGCATTGTCGAGCGAGCCCATCAAACCCTTAAGGCTCAACTAAATAAAATTAAAGGAGGAATGTACCCCCCGAATATCCAGCTAGCAAAAGCCTTAACTACGTTAAATCTCTTTAATATTTACAATAACTCGGACCTACCTCCTATCATTCTTCACTGGCAAATACCATCTACCCTCCCATCTATTAAGGTCAAATGGAGAGACCCACTTGACAAAATTTGGAAAGGACCTGACCCACTATTGACCAGGGGAAGGGGTTTCGCATGCGTTTTCCCTCAAAATTTCTCTAAACTTGTGTGGGTTCCTGCCCGCCATGTCCGACAATACCCGCAGGATGGTGCTGTTATCCCTGAAGAACAAGAAATATTACAAGAAGACCAGATGCAGGATACATCCCAGGACCCATAATACGACATGGCAGTACCTACAAAATCTGGCTCACAGAGACCTCTCTCCTACCCTTTCCCTGAATGTCTTATGTTATAACTGGCCAGTTGTTTTTGTGAGTGAGTGTGCTGAATGACAAAAAAAATTTTTTTTTGCATGACCCATCTGCTCGGAGTACTCTAAAAGGTAATTGGCTTTATATAAAAATGCTGGATGCAGCCAAAGTTTCTGGAGACGTCCAGAAACATTCCAAAATTTTTGTTTTTCTCCCTCTTTTGATTTTTATATATAGTTTTGGTATATTATGTAAGTGTTTAGTCTTAAACTGTGTGACTAATGATGGATATAAATTTGTTTTTAAAAATAATATGTTTTTATAACAAAAGTTCTTTTTCCTCCAGTGTGTTATAACTAAATGTTTATGGGTATGTCTCAAGTTTGGTAACACTAACTTAACGGTCAAAAGTGTAACCCTACAGCTACACTATTGCCAGACAAGGTAAATATTAATTTGTTAAGGTAACTAACTATTTAGGTAAAAGTCTAAATGTTTAATGTGACTATACATTCCCAAAACTAAAATATATAAATTTTATATACAGGACACCTTTTGAAGGGCCCCCAAAGGTGCCCTGTAAACTATCTTGTGGAAATTAATCCACAACAAATCTGGCATCAATCTGGCACTGTAAACGTTAAAATCATTAACACGAAAATGCGTTAACTCTCTAAGCAATTTGAGTCTGTTTAAAATACATATTTTAGCTAAAATTCGTCTCAAGATCCTGCGGTAGAGACTGCTACAGGCGGTCACATTAGATGACCTTTAAATAAAATCATAAAGAGATTTTAAACCAATTATAATCATTGAGGTATCAATTATAACAAACCTATAACTTGTTACAAGTTCAAATTAACCGCGAGAAGCAGATTGTTTGTGTTTCTTTCACAGGGATCCCAGAAAAACCATCTGAACCCCTGCACACCAAGACATCACCCACTAGACGGCACGACTACAGTGGCACACCTCCCGAAACCGTAGATGTCACTTAACGCGATCTGAAGAACCTGATACACAGACTCCAAGGACAGAACTTTCTTAATGCCTGCTCGCTGTTCCTGCTTCTGATCTACCTGTCACGTATTGGCAGTTCCAGCTGGCTATCTACAGAAAAGCAGAATTCCAGCGGCTAACCTCCCTCATGCAGCATCTCATCCCCTGCCAACTCTTCCCCTAGCCATCTACTTTGGACTGAGACTTGTATCGGACTTTCTGGCATACCCTATAGACATTCTACACAATTTTAAAGCAGCTTATTTCCCTTCACGCTGCTGGTTTTTTATAGACTGATCCTGAGTAATTCATAGACTTTACAGACTTGTTGCCTTGAGGACTATACAATGCCAAATAGCCCCTCTGTTTGGTGGGTCATGCCATCCCGCCTCCCCCTCATTATGTACCCTTGCCCCTTCCCCCCCCCCAAGCAGGGAACGTTCCTTTATACACCAATCCTTCCCTTCACTTCACAGTGGCTTTTACTACTCCCCTACTTGTCCCTTTCCTGTTTTGTTATATCATTTAGGTTTATGCCCAAAAGGTTTCTGCTCCACGATAGTCTTTTACAGACTTTGAACCATCTTATGCTATTACTAGATAGAAAGATAGAAAAGATGTAGAGATATTATGAAGAGATGGTTGAGCAGGCTGCGCTTAAACCTATGAGATGAGTCCCTCCAAGTAAGTCTCTCTCTCTAAAGAGGGGTTGAGCACAGGAGGACGCATAAATCTCACAAGGTTGGCAGCCATTTAAGCCTTCCCTCCTCCATAGAAAGTCCTACATCTTACCACCTGAGCACGGCATTCCTTAAAAACATTTAAGCCTGCTCCATTCCATTTTTCTTTACTATGTCCATTTAGATATAAAAGAATAGGAGATGTTGCTGAGGAATTATTCTGATGCAGTCTCCACCCCCAGGTTTTACCACGCCCCGCGAAATCCTAGCAGTGCCCCCTTCAACTAATACTGGCCCCACACATCACCCCTGGTTGTCGCCCAATAAAAAGCCCCCTCACCCCCCCCCCGGGCTCTCGGCTCCCGCTATTGCAGATCTTTCTCCCTTCTCTCGCCCGTGGTCAGGTAGTGGGGATGGCCATTGTCGGCTGACTCCACGTGGCCTGAGCTACCCTCCCCATCCTATAATAAAGATTTGTGTACCCCCTTGCTCGGGACTTCCCCTCTTCTCCGCGTTGCAGCCCGACACCGAACCACAACAACAATAAACCTATTTTTAAGTAGATGTATATGTTTTTAAGCTTTTTATAGACAAAGTATTTTCGCTTTGCAGTTTGAAATAATTATGAGGTTTGCAAAAATTCTGATAAAATGTTTATAATTGGATGTACTTGTAAACACAATATGATTATAGCACTGAGGTAAGACGATTTCTCCACTGTTTCAACAATACTTTGGAAACAATTAAGTACTTCCTGTCACATTGAAAAGTTACAATTGTATAGCTAAAGATGCAAGTGTTTCAACAGACGAAAACGTTGTTCCTTGGAGTCTACTATGCATGTTAAATTATTATTATTATTATTATTATTATTATTATTATTATCACACCATGATTACAAGAGATTACATTTAGCACCGTAGACTGTATTTGCTAAGTAGTTCTAGATCGTTTGTTACGATCGTTTGTTACTCAGTGGTTCTTACACAGCAAGCAGAGCAAAAGTTAAAGACAAAAACGTAAGCTTTTCATCTAAATAAGCTTAATTTTCAGTACTCAAATCAGAGTCTTATTCTGCCTGAACAGAGCTGGCATAGTTTAATTCCTTTTTGTCACAATCTCCCTGGATAATAATTCCATAATGGCTTCTTAGATGGAAATATTAATCATGGGGCAGCCTTTAATAAGACCAAAATTATGGTGTTTCTTATCCCCAAAGGTTAATGGGAAACAAATTAGTCTTCTCTTTCTTTCTTCTTTCTCCTCATCCACAGATTGTGTTAAGTTTTTCTGTTGGGTTACAGTTAAGCAAACATGTCATCAATTCTCAGAAAGCCTGATTTCCTTGAAGAAGGGGTTAGTTCCTGCTTCATCTCAGAACTTTCCACCCAGTCTAAATCCAACAACTAAAACAGACTGATGGCATAAAATAAACAACTGATTTTTAGTAAAGTTTAGAAATTGTGTCACTTGTTTTACAGACACTGTACTAAACATTTTACTTAGCAGATCTAAAAGACAGCTGGGTTCTCAAAAGTCTGATAAAATGTGTGTAATTGGATGTACTTGTGAACACATGATTACAGTAGTAAGGCAAGGTGATTGCTCCACTATTTCTATAATGGTTGGACATAATGACTTCAAAAAACAAGTTTCTGTCTGCCTCTGTCATAGTTGGTCACTTGGCTGGTCAACTAATTGGTTGAGAGAAAGAGCGGCACTTTGGAGAGTTAATGACTCACTAAGGACTACTAATCAAGTCTCCATTGTGTGATCAGTGCTGCACTGGAGCTGCAGAATGAAAGACATGGGTTTCCTTCTCTCCAGTTGGAGAAAATAAAAATAAAAATAAATGTAAAGCAAATTACCAAGCAGTGTAGTAGCAGTAGTAAAAGTGCATTTGTGCTCCAGCAACAAGCCAGAGTGCATTTTGTTTTGACAACTGAAAGAGGGCTGACACTTACTGTCCCAGTGTAGTGGGGTAAGAAAGCCTTCAGTGACTGTTCAGTCCACAGCTGCTGCAAACCTTTTGTACAAGAAGTGTGTTCACAGCAGCAGGGAGACTCGTTGTGTATCATGAGGGTCAGCTGGTCACCAGATTGTGTAGAGGAGTGCCACACAGAGACCTGCAGGTAAACTTACTAAGTCCTCATTGGAAATACAAGAGATGTGATAGGACTGTTTTCCACTGGGTGTTTCAGAGACTTCATGTAAACACTGGGGATACAGTTAGGGAAAAGGTCATTTACAGTTTACTAATTGAGATAACCAGCTTGAATTTTAGAGTCAGGAGTAAGTCCTGTATCATAAAAGAAAGAGACCAAGATGCAACTATTAACAGCTGAAAAAAACAAAATGAAAGGCAGGAGAGAGAGAGAGAGAGAGATTGAGAGAGAAGCACACATTACACTGCGCAAGGACCCAGGTTCAAACCCCCTGTCCCCACCTGTGGGGAGAAGTGCTGAAGGACCCTTTCTCTGTCTCTCTTCCTCTCCCTCCCTCCTCTCTGCCTCTATCCAAAACACACAATCAGACACAACACATAGGAAAGGAATAATGTGGCAAATTTTTGTGTTGCTTGTGAATCTTGGGGGGGTGGTGGTTAACTTTGAGTTTCTCCATAAACCATACACTAACTAAACTTCTAAATGAATCACAGAGCTACATATTGCAATATTAAATTCCAGCTGTAGAAAAATAAGACTAAGAAATTGAGTATCAAATACGTAAATTAGAAGAAATCACAAAGAATAGATCATCAGATTTTATTACACACAATTAAATTTCTTCAGAGTGAAAGAAACCAAAGTAAAAAGGCAGATGAGAAAAGAAATGCTTCTGTAATTATATCTTTAGAAAAAAAACAAAGAAATCATGATTTTATTCTACAAATAATAAAGGCACAGCTATTTAAAAAGGAAAACAATTACATAGTAGATGAATAAGTAAAATATTTTAAATAGAAGGAGGGATTGTAATTATTATTCTTATTGCATTTGTTATTATTAAATAGCATTTGGCAATGATTACTATGTGGAATTGTGCTAAGCACTGGATATACACTACTCTGAGCTCTTATAAAAACTACTTGATAATGGCTTAATTCCCAAGGCAGGATAAAAATTAAAATCATGTATGAAAAGCTATAGTAAAAGATCAGAGGTAGTTATTTAATCCACTTAATAGACTAATACCAAACAACTATAGAATTTAAAGACCAAGATGTGAAAATTACAAATCCTAACCAAGTAAAAGTAATAGGTATGAAGGAAGTAGAGGTAGACAAAGTAGAAAAAAGAGCTAATTTTTTCCTTCATATCAAGCATCTACAGTTTACAAGATGCAATTTTAGGGGCTGGGCAGTGACCACCTGGTAGAGCATGCACATTACCACTGCAAGGAACCGGGTTCAAGCCTCCTGGCCCCATCTGCAAGAGGGGAGCTTCAGGAGTGGTGAAGCAGGACTACAGGTATTTCTCTGCCTCTCTCCATCTCTATCTCGCTGTTCCCTCTCAATTTATGGCTGTCTCTATCCAATAAATAAATAAATAAAGCTAATTTTTAAAAAGGGGAGAGGAAAGCCACCAGGAACAATGGATTCATAGTGCAGTCATTGAGCCCAAGTCATAACCCTGCAGGCAAATAAAGTTTTTAAAATGTAATTCCCACTTCTTAATATTTTTTGTCATTACCAGAGCTTCATCCACATAAGCCAGATTTTCTCCCTGAGTGAGTGAGAGAGAAAGAGAAGAGACACCACAGCACTGAAGTTTCCCCAGTGTGGTGGAAGCTCGACTCGAACCTGGGCCACTCGCCTGACAAAGCAGACATACTACCCACATGAGCTAATTGACCAGCCCTACGACTCATCATTATTTCATAAGGCATATCCCTGGGAAGTTGTTTTGAGAGGGACAATGTCATGCAATAAAGGCTGATATGAGAGCAAATTCCCAAGGTGTGACCATTCCTGGGATCAGCAGCTGCAGCTATTCAGTCTCCTTTCCCCTGCTGGAGGTGGGTCAGAGTCAGAAGAGGGTCCACATGCACACACAATTGTTGGATTGGGGTTCTTCCAAACAGAAACAGGCCCAGTTTCTGAGAAAAGTTGCCTACTTGGTCTATACCATAATGTTTATAAAGAAATTGAATTTTCCTTATCTCCAGAGACAAAGAGCAAGCTAGACAGCAAAATTACACTTTGGACTTCCCACACACATTTCCAAAAGCCTAATGTTGTGAAGGAGGAGGAGAAGGGGGAGGGGGAGGGGAAGAGGAGAAAGAGGTGGAGGAGGCAGTGGAGGAGGAGGACAAGGAGCTAATGGAAGAGGTGTGGCAGGTGGTGGCACAGCTGGTTGAGTGCACATATTATGTTGCACATGGACCCAGGTTCAAGTCCCTGCTCCCCACCTACAAAGGGAAAGCTTTGCAAGTGGTGAAGCAGGGCTGCAGATGACTATCTGTCCCTCTCCCTCTCTATCATCCCCTTCCTTCTTGATTGCTGGCTGTTTCTATCCAATAAATAAAGAGAATTAAACAGTCAGAAAGAGAAAGAGAGAAGATAATGGGGTAGAGTTGGTCCTGGATCACTTATGACCCTACCCAAACTGGAAACTGGGTCAGCAGAGGGACAGTGAGAAAGAAAGAGAACTTTACCTGTGGGAGCCAACACCCATTTAGCAAGACCCCCCCCCAAAAAAAAAAAACTGGCTGTGGGACACACTGCAGCACGTACCAGAGGAGGTATCCCTCCAGGGACCTCCCCTCCCCAAGGCATGTAGCCACAAAGCAGAACACAGGAGCTGGGAAGTCATGTCAGATAAAAACAGTATCAGTGTTCAGCAGTACTGGGCCTTTTGGGACTGACCAAATAAGGGCCACCTGCCCAAAAGCAACCCCCACTATCAGACACCAACTGTCTGGAAGCTCTGGAGTTTTTACTCAATAGCAGGTGTCAGACAGCATCAGGAAAGAGGCATGTCAATGTTGCCCAGTTGTCCAACAAAATGAAGGATCAAAATGAGATTAATTTTGAAAAGGAAATGAACACTTTATTGCAAGCCTGGACTTGCAGAGTGAGACATGTACTCACCACAGTACTCTTGCACAACCTCAAGGCGAACCCTTCACCCAGCTGTGAGCCCCTCACCTTCCCGTGCTATGCTATGGATATGAATAGGGAGTCCTGACTTGGCTTCTCTTGGGGACTGTAATCAGCACTTTCTTTACAGTGATGATGACTAAGTGGGGTTCTGTCAGTAGCATTTTGCAGAACGGCTCAGGAGACAGACCTTCAGTGTGGGTTATTTTCACTGTGCTGTGCCATGAAGACCTCCTCTGAGAGTCTTCTTTTCTCCTCCCTTCCATTTCTTTTTCTTTTTTTTTATATTTTATTTATTTATTTTCCCTTTTGTTACCCTTGTTTTTTATTGTTGTTTTAGTTATTGTTGTTGTTGTTATTGATGTTGTCGTTGGACAGAGAGAAATAGTGAGAGGAAGGGATGACAGAGAGGGGGACAGGAAGAGGGGGAGAGAAAGCAGACCTGCTTCACTGCCTGTGAAGCAACTCCCCTGCAGGTGGGGAGTCGAGAGCTCGAAGCAGGATCCTTACTCTGGTCCTTGTGCTTTGTGCAACATGCACTTAACCTAGTGCACTACCACCTGACTCCCTCTTTTTTTTTTTTTAATTATTATTTTTTTTAACCAGAGCACTGCTCAGCTCTGGCTGATGATGATGCAGGAAATTGAACCTGGGACATTGGAGCCTCAGGCATGACCATCTCTTTACACAACCATTATGTTCTCTACCCCTGCCCCTCCCTTCCATTTCTCACAGCAGGAATTGGAGATGGAGAGTAGAAACAATACCCCTTAGGCCACATGGCCAATTGCCTTAAAGTGGAACCAGAACTTCCCAGGGAAGATGGGGAATGGAGTCTTCTCTCTTCCTGGGTGAAAGTAGGAGGTTCCTCTCACAATTGCGGGGACTTAGCCTACCTGACCTTCTCGGGAACCTAGGACACCTCCCCACAACTACAGCAAAGTCCAGGCTACAGCATGAAATACTTCACCCAAGACACACCCTGGGCTTTTAATATGGTCAGAGCTTTGACACTGGTACCCTGAGACTGGCTCACTTAATGATGGCCGTTCTGGTCAATACCAGGCTACCCCATCAACAGGAAATTCTTGCATTCCCATACAGATATGATAGACCTAGTCCTCTAATCCTTCTCCCCACCATCACCATGACCACCACCACCACCATCACCACCACCACCATCAGGAATGTCACCATAAGCCCTCTTGTGGGCCTCTCCAGGACCTTGCCCTCACTGTAGCGCAGCCCTACTTTGCCACTCAAGGAAGACTGGTTCTCAAATTATTGCAATCTAGAATGTTCCCTGCTGTGACCATGGAATGTGAGTTCAGACTGACAGAGACTCAGAGGTTACACCTATGTTAATATGAATAGACATGGACCCTAGGTTAGTTCGATGGGGTTTATAGTTAATGGTATTTACATACGCTTCTATATTTGGGAGCTCCTTGATCCAGCTTTCTAGCCCTATTCTCAACTCTGACACCAACTTCCCAGACACTCTTAGCCCACCTGCATGTTAGCTGTCAGGCTCAGGCAAAAATTAGTAAAGTCACGTGCACCTTAGAATATACCTAAAATAGACTTTCTAGCTTCTTCCAAAATGAAAACTTCAAATTTTATCTGCTATATTATTAGCTTTAGGTTCCTGACCATTAAACAATATGTCCTCCTTTATATCTTACTGTTACTCAGCCACCAAGATGCAGATGCTACCTTGATACCATCCTGAGTTCCCTGGACATATGACCTCACCAATGTGTCCTAGAACCTCACTCTCCAGAGCCCTACCCCACTAGAGAAAGATAGAAACAGGCTAAACAGGCTGGGTATATGGATCCACCTGCCAATGCCCATGTCCAGTGGGGAAGCAATTACAGAAGCCAGACCTCCCACCTTCTGCAACCCATAAAGATCTTTGGCCCATATTTCCAGATGGATAAAGAACAGGGAAGCTTCTAATGGAGGAGATGGGACACAGAACATTAATGGTGGGAACTATGTGGAATAAAAAAAGAAAGAAAGAAAAGAAAAAGAAAAAAAGCATAGTAAACTTCCAATGGAGGGGGTGGAACACAGAACTCTGGTTGTGGGGACTGTATGGAATTGCACCCCTGCTATCTTACAATCTTGTTGATCACTATTAAATCACTAAGAAAAAAATTAAAAGTGAAGGAACAGATAGGATAAGGTGCTTCCTTTGCTTGCCTGTCCCATATCTACTCATCAACAGTGCATATGAGCAAAGGGTCATCAGAATTCAGACAAGGACAGAATATGGCCCTGGAGCCAGTACCATAGTCCATCAGAAGGGATTCAAGATGGGCAGTTAGAAACTGGCTCAAACCTGGGTCCTTGTGCATTGCAACATGTGCACTCAACCAGGGGTGCCACCACCCAGCCCCTCAGGAACCCTTCATGGGCCACTCCCCTGTGACTTCTGCCACAGCAGGAACTCAACCCCATTCCTAGCTCTCCTCATACTCCTCGGAGCCTCTTTATGAAAATTAAAGTGGACAGAAGTGGAGAAAGACTTTATTGTGCAGAGAGCACTATTGATTTTCCCTCCTCAGAGAACCCCAGTTGCCAAATTATCAGGCTACAAAACAAGCTAAGTGGCCTGCTATGGTTCCTCCTCTAATTCTCACCTCCAGCCACTGCAGCTCAACACAAGAGCATTCTCTCCCTCTCCCTCTCCCTCTCCCTCTCCCTCTCCCTCTCCCTCTCCCTCTCCCTCTCCCTCCCCCTCCCCCTCCCCTTCCCCCTCCCCCTCTCCCTCTCCTTCTCCTCTCCCTCTCCCTCTCTCCTCTGCCCAGAACTTTACAGGAGAGAAAGCTTCAGAAATCAACCCAGTGGTCAGTGTGTGCCATCTTTATTTTGAGGCCTTATGTGGTTCCTGAGAAAAAATTTAAAGCAAATCCACAATAGATGTCATTGACATTGATCCCTAGTCATGTCAGGGCATTGCTATGGCAACCAAAAGGGACAGTAGTTAGTGTCTCCTCTTGCTCCCCCAAGCCCTCCTCCACCTCATTGTGTGGCCCCAGGACCCAGACTCCTGTCTTATCAGGAAGCTTCTGTCCAGGGCTCTGAAGGATGGAGCTCCCCAGAGGCCAGAACCAGGCAGTGGTGACAGACCAGCCCACTAGCAGAGGGTAACCAACAAATACACCTGGGAGAGGTCTTGTGTGAAGGGACAAGGAGAACAACAATAAATAACCTGCAACATGTTTTTTAGATAGAGAGAAGAAGAGAGAGTGAAAGAGACAAGGCCAGGTGGTGGCACACCAGTTTGAACACACATGTTACAATGCACAAGGACCTGGGTTCGAACCCCAGTCCCCACCTGCAGGTGGAAAATTTTGCAAGTGGTGAAGCAGGGCTGCAGGTGTCTCTATTTCTCTCCCTCTCTGTCACCCCCTTATCTCTCAATTTCTGGCTGTCTAAGGAAGATAAGGATGAATAGGGGATGATCTCACTCATAGACGGAAGTTGAGAAATGAGAACAGAAGAGGAAACACAAAGCAGAACTTTCACTGGGTTTGGTGTATTGCACCAAAGTAAAAGACTCTGGGGTGAGGAAGGAGGATTCTGGTCTTGGAAAATGATAGTGGAGGAGGACCGAGGTGGGGGGGATTAGAGTGTCATGTGGAAAACTGAGAAATGTGACACATGGACCAACTACTGTATTTTACTGTTAACTGTAAACCATTAACACCTCCCCACTAAAGGGGAAAAAATTCTGGCTGTCTCTATCCAATAAATAAATTAATTAATTAATAAGAGTGAGAGAGACCACAGGACCAAAGCATTCTTCTATGCTTCTGAGCCTAGGTTCAAACCTACATCGGACACATGGCAAAACCCTATCCCAGTGAGCTATTTTGCCAGCCCAACCTGCAGGGTTTTAAAGAGGAAAGTCTTATAGCTTGGACTTTTGCCCTGTTTCCCTCTGACTGCTGGAGTCTTATTAGCAGCCCTTTGGTGAAATCAGAGATTTGGGTGGCCCTGCCCCTTCTCCTGCCAGGCTCCATTGGAACCTGGTGTGCCCCATCCTCAGTCCACTCTACTCGAGGCCTGGCCTCCTGCTCTGTAGAGTGCTATCATTTTCTTTTCCTGCTTAAGGGTCCCCCTCAAAAAGATAGGTTAGGTTAAACTATGCATGCAGAGCTACATAGGCTAACAGGAGTGTGTGGACTAGGAGCAAAGAAACTGAATTCAGTTTGGGTCAGCTCTGGGTACTAAGACGGCTGAGCTGAGACTCCCCAGCCCCTCACATAACCTGTGGTTTAAGAGCAATTCCAATGATGAGAACAGTGTGTGTAAGTCTCCAGTATGCACAGCTACAAGCCAGGGACCTCACAGAGGCACCATCAACATCTACTTGTGTGTGAGCATGAGATAGTTAACCAACAAAACCCTCCTCAACTGTGTGGTGGATGGCACAATGAAGGGAATGAATTGATGGGAAATGACTACTGGGTAATAGGTAGCAAGTTCAGAGCTGTTCTATTTCCTCCAAAGCAGGAGCAGTCTATAAACCCTTCCCCACCCCAGCAGCCCGAGGAGAAGGTATTTGGAATGGAGTAACTGCTGTGACTATGCACTGCCAAGTACATCCTGACAGGAAAGACCCTGCAATAGCCTGGATTTCTGCAACCAAAAATAGCCCCAGAAATAGCTGGGTCTGCAGACATGGAGTTCATGAACAAGCACCACTGTGGGGTCCCAGGGCCAGGCCGGAGCAGCCGAAAAATCAAGTTCAAGCTGCCTACTTTGTTGTCTCTCTTCTGGTGTTTGGCAAATCCTGTTCTATACATGTTTTGCCCAAGATTTTCTGATATATATATATATCCCTTCCCCTTCCAGGCTAAGGACTTTGGGAATGAAACCACAAAGACTTGCTGGTCATTTCAGCTTTCAGTTCCCCTATTTTGGAATATCAAAGTCCAAGAAGCTGCTTGGATGGAAGATGAGAATTTGGGTTATTATATCAATGCATTTGAGCCAAAAAAAAAAAAAAAAAAAGATTTGGATGCAAGTCAGGAATCCTGGATGCTCCCCCGTGTGCCATTATTAATTATTTTCATGGCCTAGGTCAGTCCTTGCCCTCCTTGACCCCCAGAGACAAACACCTGACACAAAGTTCCTTCCCAAGCATTTAGGAAACTGTCGTAGGCTAACAAGGTAGCTCACCTGGATATAGTGTGCTTTTGTCATGCATGCAAAGCAGATTCAAACCCAGTTCATATTGCTCTGAAGGAAGCTTCAGTGTTGTCATATCTTCTCCATGCCCCAGCTACCCCCTTTAACTTTTTCTATTATCTTTATTTGATAGAGACAGCCAGAAATTAAGAGGGAAGAAAGAGATAGAGATGCCAGTAGCACTGCTTCACCACTAGCAAAGCTTTCCCTCTACAAGTGGGGACCAGGAGCTCAAACCTGGGTCCTTGCGCACTATAACATGTGCACTCAATGACCCCACGTTGGTCCCTCTATCTAAAAAAATTCAGCCTGGAAGCTGAGGTTATGCGAAAATATTTCATGTCTGCAGGGACAAAGGTCCCAGGTTCATTCCTCTGCACCATCATAAACCAGAGCTGAGCAGTGCTCTAGTTAAATAATAATTTAAGAAAAGAACAAGAGGGTGAGTCGTGGCACAGCTAAGCACAGCATGAGGACCTGAGTTCAAGTCCCCCGTTCCCCACCTGCAGGGAGGAAGCTTCACTAGTAGTAAAATAGGATACAATATTTTTTTGTCCCTCTCTGTTTCCATCTGTTGCCCTATTTTTTTTACTCTATCATAATTTAAAAAAGGAAGAAAAAAAAAGCAAAAATGGCCAAAAGGATGTGGATCAACAATGATAGAGAATGTTCCATCCTCCAAAGGGAGGCTGGACAACATACTCTATGTTCCGTTTGAGGAAGATGGGTCCTAATATAGGGACAGCTTGGAATGTTCCTACTCATGACCAAAGAATGTGAGCTCAGATCCACAGGGATATAGAGGTCACATAGGCTCCTAAGCTGAATATGGGCCCCAGATCACATCAAATCAATGGGGTTTACAGTCATCAATACATACATCTTTATACATCTTTCCCATATTTGGGAGCTACTCTCTTCCCTGATCCAGCTTTCTGGTCCTTTTTCCAGCCATGACATCATCTCTCCAAACAATAACTTGGATCCACCTGCATATCAGATTTCAGGCTCAGGGAAAAAAAAAACTAGCACAGTCATGGGCTCTTTGGAATATAACTAAAATAGGACTACTATCTACAAAATAGAGACCCCCAACTCTTCATCTGAACTATTCCAGCCTTTAGGATCATGATTAGTCAACAATTTGTTTGGCTCTGTATGTTAACTCTTCCTTCAGCCACCAGGTTCCAGATGCTAACATGATGCCAACCAGACTTCCCTGGACAGAAAAACCCTACCAATGTGTCTTGGAGCCCTACTTCCCCAGAACCCCACCCAATTAGGGAAAGAGAGAGGCAGACTGGGAGTATGGATCAACCTGTCAATGCCCATGTTCAGTGGAGAAGCAATTATAGAAGCCAGACCTTCCACCTTCTGCACCCCATAATTATCCTGGGTCCACACTCCCAGAGGGATAAAGAATAGGAAAGCTATCAGGAGAGGGGATGGGATATGGAGTTCTGGTGGTGAGAATTGTGTGGAGTTGTACCACTCTTATCCTATGGTTTTTGTCAGTGTTTACTTTTTGTAAATAATTTTTTTAAATGGTCACCAGGAGCAGTGAATTTATCCTGCAGGCACCTTGCTACTGCAGTAGCCCTGGTGGCAAAATAAGTAATTTTTAAAAAAATAATAAAATAATACTGCCCAATAGGGAAAGATAGAAACAGGCTGGGAGTATGGATCAACCTGCCAACACCCATGTCCAGCAGAGAAGCAATTACAGAAGCTAGACCTCCCACCTCCTGCACCCCATAATGCTCCATGCTCCTGGGTCTATGCTCCCAGAGGAATAAAAAATAGGAAATCTTCCAATAGAGGGGAGTGGATGCATATCTCTGGTGGTGGGAACTGTGTGTAATTCAGTCTCCTACAGTCTTGTCAATTATTATTAAATTGATAATAAAAAATTAACAATAATCAACTAATAAATTAGCCCAGATCACGGAATCTCAATGACAAGCACAAGCAGGGGAGAAACAAGAAATTATGCAGCTGGGAAGTGATGGTTACTGACTATGTCCTTAATGATGCTCACTGCACAGCTCCACGTACACAGGTAAAAAGTTGATAGTGTTCCAAATACATTGCTCACTTTGGTCACATAGTCAGACAGCAACAGACTCAGACATGCTGGTTGGCTATATTATTTGAAAGAGTTCAGGGCCTGGAAGATAGTTCAGCAGTCAACCACAGGGCCTGCAAGCTTACCATGTCTACCAGAACTAAGCCATGCTCTGGTATCTCTCTCCTTTATAAAAATAAATAAGTCTTTCAAGAAAAAAATGTGGGGGTGGGGGCTGGGTGCACCTGGTGAAGCACATGTTACATACAGTGTGCAAGGACACAGGTTGGAGCCTACAGGGGGAAAACTTTGTGAGAGGTGAAGGAGGGCTACAGGTGTGTGTGTGTGTGTGTTCCTCTTCCTGCCCAATTTCTGGTTGTCTATATGCCATAAATAAAGATAATAAACATATGCTCTATCTCAGGGGACCTGGTCTATATCTAGGTTTTGGGACTTTGTCAGGAAGTGAACCACCTGGAATGGAATTAGAGAATACTACGAAAGGAAAGGTCTCACCTGAGTAATGAAGCTGAAGGGTTGTCATTCCACACCTGAAGTCCATAAACTAGGGCAAAATATATACCTGAAAGCAAAAGTACACAATAGTCTGCAGTGAGTACCCCCCAACACTTTATCTTCACTATTCCAGCCTTTAGGTCCATAATAGTTCAACAATTTGTTTGGCTTTGTATGTTAACTCTCTTTTCAGCCACCAGGTTCCAGATGCCAGCAGGATGTCGACCAGACTTCCCTGGACAGACGACCCCACCAGTGTGTCCTGGAGCTCCACTTCCCCAGAGACCCACCCTACTAGGGAAAGAGAGAGGTAGACTGGGAGTATGGATCAACCAGTCAATGCCCATGTTCAGCGGGGAAGCAATTATAGAAGCCAGATCTTCCACCTTCTGCATCCCATAATGACCTTGGGTCCATACTCCCAGAGGGTTAAAGAATAGGAAAGCTATCAGGGGAGGGATGGGATTTAGAGATCTGGTGGTGGAAATTGTGTGGAGTTATACCCCTCCTATTGTACGGTTCTGTTAATGTCTCCTTTTGAAAATAAATAAATAAATAAATAAATATAAAAAATAAAGATAATAAATATTAAAAAAATGACTCCAGTCCAATCCCCCCCAGAGCAGTGCTCTCCCTCACATACACTACTCAGGCTCTCACAATTAAAGAATAACCCCAGGCCTATGTGAGGCCTCTGGAAGGCCCCAGCAGCCTGGTGCCCAGAGAGGTGGCTACAGTTTATTCTATCAGCCCTGTCTTGGCTCCTCTTCCCAAGTTAGATGTTAGGGGTGATACAGAGGTCGTACCCTCCAGCTGCTCTCCAGTTCCCAGCTCCCCAGCCAGCCCTGGCCATGCAGGGCAGATCCTCACTGGTCTGGGTCTCTGGGTGCAACTTTTCCCAGCCTAGGCTCTTCCCCTGGAGCAAGACAAACTGAACTCATTCCTACTTTCTCATGTCTGGGCCCAGCGTGGTGCCCCAAGATAGAGAGCCAGAAATTAGAAGAGGGAAGAGAGAGATAAAGAGGGAGAGAGACAGAGAAACACATGCAACACTGCTTCACTACTTGAGAAACTTTGCCCCTGCAGGTGGGAACTGGTGGCTTGAACCAGGGTCCTTGCACAGTGTAACATGTGCACTTAACCAGGTGCACAAGATGCTGCCATACTCCTCCAACCCCCAGCCCACACTTCCCTTTGAACAACTAGTTAGACAGTCTTGGTTACTTAAATAGCAGGTTTCTCTGGGGACGGGGGTGGAGGAGGGCTAAATCCTATGACCTTCTAACCACCAGTATGGGCTAGGCTCTCCCATTCCCTATTTCCTGCTAGTTTTTTATTTTATTTTTTCCATCTCTCTAAATCCCAATTTCATCTGATAGCCTACTGCATGGCAGATGCAAGTGTAGTAACAGCCTAGTTGAGAAAATTGGCCTATGCTCAGCTGCTGGTCATAACAACAGCTCAGCTATAGTAATGGTGCACTGGACACTGCCACTCCCGATTCTGTGCTTATTAACTTAATCCTCCTGGTGTGACCACCTCCACGTGACAGAGTCAGCCTCTGAGGCACAGAGAAGTTAAGAAATTTGCCCAGATTAACATACAAAAATCAGTGGCATTCCTTTATGCAAACAATAAGTTAGAAGAAAAGGAAATTCCCTTTACTATAGCAAACAAAAAACAGAAAATATCTAGGAATAAACCTAGTGGAAGACTTGTATATTAAAAATTATGATTCATGGAAATAGAAAAAGACAAAAAGAAGTAGAAAGATATTCCATGTTCATGGGTTGGAAGGATTAACATCATCAATATGAATATACTACCCCATTAAGATCCCAACCACATTTTTTAGGAGAATAGAACAAAAGCTACAAATATTTATCTGGAACCAGAAAAGACCTAGAATTGCCAAAGCAATCTTGAGAAGAAAGAACAGAACTGGAGGCATCACACTCCCAAATCTCAAGTTGTATTATAGGGCCATTGTAATCAAAACTGCTTGGAACTGGAACATGAATAGACACACTGACCAGTGGAATAGAATTGAAAACCTAGAAGTAAGCCCCCATACCTATGGACATCTAATCTTTAACATAGGTTCCCAGACTATTAAATAGGAAAAGCAGAGTCTCTTCAACAAATGGTGTTGAAAAATTGGGTTGAAATGTGCAGAAGAATGAAATTGAACCACTATATTTCACCAAACACAAAAGTAAATTCCAAGTGGATCAAGGACTTGTATGTTAGACCAGAAACTATCAGATACTTAGAGGAAAATACTAGCAGAACTCTTTTCTGTCTAAATTTTAAAGACATCTTCAACGAAATGACTCCAATTACAGAGAAGACTAAGGCAAGCATAAACCTATGGGACTACATCAAATTGAAAAGCTTCTTCACAGCAAAAGAAACCATTACTCAAACCAAGAGACCCCTCACAGAATGGGAGAAGATCTTTACATGCCATACATCAGACAAGAGTTTAACAACCATAATATATAAAGAGCTTACCAAACTCAACAACAAGAAAACAAATGACCCCATCCAAAAATGGGGAGAGGACATGAACAGAATATTCACCACAGAAGAGATTTGAAAGGCCAAGAAACTTGAAAAACTGCTCCAAGTTATGGATTCTCAGAGAAATGCAAATAAAGACAACAATGAGATACCACTTCACTCCTGTGAGAATATTATACATCAGAAAAGGTGGCAGCAACAAATGCTGGAGAGGCTGTGGGGACAAAGGAACCCTCCTACACTGCTGGTGGGTAATGTCAATTTGTCCAGCATCTGTGGAGAGCAGTCTGGAGAACTCTAAGAACCCTATGACCCTGCAGTTCCTTTCCTGGGCATATATCCTAAGGAACCAAACACACCCATTCAAAAAGATCTGTGTATACGTATGTTCATAGCAGCACAATTTGTAGTAGCCAAAGCGACCCAGGTGTCTAACAACAGATGAGTGGCTGAGTAACTTGTGGTTTATATAAACAAGGGAATACTACTCAGCTTAAAAATGGTGAATTCACCTTTTTCAGCCCATCTTGGATGGAGCTTGAAGGAATCATGTTAAGTGAGATAAGTCAGAAAGAGAAGGATGAAGATGCATGATCTCACTCATAGGCAGAAGTTGAAAAACAAGATCAGAAGGGATCAGAAGGGAAAACACTGGTGTATTGCACCAACATAAAAGACTCTGGGATTGGAGGCAGGGAGGTTTCAGGTCCTGGAACATGATGGCAGAGGACTTAGTGGGGGTTGTATTGCTATGTGGAAAACTGGGAAATGTTATGCATGTACAAACTATTGTATTTACTTGCCGGGCTAGCTTCGCGGGCGTGAGAGAGATGACCGTGGACTCATGGATGAGTGGGATGCAGTTCAATCTTTATTGAGCAGGAATGCAGTGTGATCTATCTATCTCTAATCACAATCTTGTCCTATATATCTCCTGAGGTGGAAGTGTCAGGTCAGAAGAGGATGTACGATGTACGTAGGATAGGGGGTGGAGAGAAGGAAAAAGCTGGGGAACCAGTGGGGATTACACCAATGCGGGCAAAACAGTGATTATGTAAATAGACCACAGTGGCAAGCAATGTAACAGAAGGGGTCTTAGAAGTAGACCAACATTTACTGTCAACTGTAAAACATTAATCCCCTAATTAGAAATAAAGGAAGAAAGAAAGAGAGAAAGAGGAAGAGAGAAAGAAAGAAAGAAAGATAGAAAGAAAGAAAGAAAGAAAGTTGCCCAGGTCACAGAGCCAGTCCTGAGAATGTCTTTGAGTTCATAACCCACATCAAGACTTACAACTATCTGCTATGATGTATGCTTGAGCACAAAGGGATGAAGGAATCCCAGAACCAGGCAGGTCTAATGTCTTCCCCATCCCTTTAAACTCAAGTCTGGACAGACATATTTAGGAAAATACGTATAGTCAGTTGGTTTATCCCGACTTTTTTTTATTAGTGATTATAATAATGAACAAAATTGTAAGAAAACAGGGATATGATTCCATACAATTCCTACCAACAGAGTTCTGTTTTCCATCCCCTCCTTTAGGAAGCTTCCCTATTCTTTATTCCTTTGGGAACATAGACCAAAGATTTTATGGGGTGCAAAAGTCAGGATGGCATCATCTGCAACTTGGTGGCTAAAAGGCAGTTATGATATAAAGCAGTTTATTAAATTGTTTAATAAATAGAAACCTAGAGGTAAGAATAAAGCAGATGAAACTAGGGATGTTCGTGTGGGAAGAAGCTAGGAAGTCTATTTTAGGTATGTCTGAAGTGGCCTATGACTTTACTAATTTTTGCCTAAGCCAGATAGGCAACATGCAGGTAGACTAAAAGTATCATCTGTGAAGATAGTGTTAGAGCTGAGAATAGAACTAGAAATTTGGACTAGGGCAGAGAGTGGCTCCCAAACTTGAAGCAAATATATAAATTCAGTTAACTGTTTACAACATTGATCTGACCCAGGGCCCATGTCTATTCATATTTAGCACAGGAGCCTATGTAACCTCTGAGTCCCTGCCAGTCTGAGATCACAGTCCATGGTCACAGCTGGGAACATTCTAGGCTGCACTCATTTCAGGGCCAGTCTTCCTGGAGCAGCAGAGGAGGCTGACCCAGCCTCCCTTCAAAGAGTGGGGAGTCCCTACCATTGCTGCTCTACAGTGAGGTCAAGGTCCTTCCTTATCCCAAGACTTTAAGAGCATAAAGCAACTTCACAAAAGATGGAATAGACTATCTGCTGGGAGAAGGGTCAGAAGAGGGAAAATGTTTCTTTCTTGGTTCATGAAAGGGATAGATGCTGGGGCAGGGGGTGGCTGTGCTCCAGTCTGCTGGGGGAAGCAAAGCACTTCAACTGGCCTGGAGACTGGCTTCTCTGCATGCAAGCCCAAGAACCTTCCTCCTCGCCAGCAAGTCCATATATGCAGACCAGACTTTGCAGGTGGGGGGAAACGCGTCCTTTCATGGTCCCTGAGAGAGAAGGAAGAGAACCACTCACCTTGATGGTGTTTATGGGTACCTGCAGTCCAGGAGCTTTTTGTTTGTGTCCCCAGCCAGAGCCTGTCTCTGATAATCGACTGCATGGTGCCACCTACTGGGGAAATGGCGCATCTCTTCTCTGACACTGCGAGCTTCCTTTATTACTAATAATTTAATAATGATTAACAAGAATGTAATATAGCAGGGGTACAATTCCACACCGTTCGCACCACCAGAGTTCTATATTCCATTCCTTCTCTACTCTTTATCCCTCCGGAAGTATGAACCAAAAATCTTTATGTCGTGTAGAAGATGGGAGCTCTGGCTTCTGTAATTGCTTCTCCACTGGACATGGGTATTGACAGGTGGATCCATACCCCCAGTCTATTTCTATCTTTCCCTAGTGGAGCAGGGCTCTGGGGAGGTGGGGTTCAAGGACACATGGGTGGGGTCATCTGCCCAGGAAAGTCAGGTTGGAGTCATGGTAGCATCTGCAACTTGGTGGCTGAAAGATGGTAAGATATAAACAGAACAATTTGTTTAATAAACAGGAAGAACCCAAGGTAGGAACAGAGCAGATGATACTAAGAATCTTCATGTGGGAAGAAGCTAAGAAGCCTGTCTTAGGTATGTTCCAAGGAGCCCATGACTTTAGTAATTTTTTTTATAAAAAGGAAGCAGTGACAAAGCCATAGGATAAGAGGGGCACAGGTCCACACAGTTCCCACCACCAGAACTCTGTATCCCATCCCTTCCCCTCT
The DNA here is from genome assembly GCF_950295315.1 of Erinaceus europaeus. Lineage (NCBI taxonomy): Eukaryota > Metazoa > Chordata > Mammalia > Eulipotyphla > Erinaceidae > Erinaceus > Erinaceus europaeus. The sequence continues at coordinate 114,357,175 of NC_080162.1, forward strand.
TCCTATTCTTTAACCCTCTGGAAGTATGGACCCAAGGTCATTGTGGGATGCAGAAGGTGGGTGGTCTGGCTTCTGTGATTGCTTCCCCAATGAACATGGCCGTTGACAGGTCAATCCATACTCCCAGCCTGTCTCTCTCTTTCCCTGGTGGGGTAATTTTTACCTGAGCCAGACAGCTAACATGCAGGTTGGCTAAATGTTGCTAACAGCTAAACAGGTGAGGCTCCTCCTGGTTCCCTGCTTCCTATCCTTTCCACCTTTGACCCTAGCCACAGATAAGTCTTCTTTGAAAATCTCAGTGCCATGAGCATGGGTATCTGAGTGTGGCTAATTTCATTGGCAATAAAAGCATAATTCACTTATTTATCTGCTTGCTTCTCAGGACTATCCCCAAGGCCATCCTAGTCATCATCCCTTAGAGATCCTAAGAGACTAAATCTTTAGACTTAGTTTCCTTATTTATGAAGATGCAGGATTTTCATTCTGGAGAACTCTCAGAAGGCTAGAAGTGGGCCTATCCTATTACTCTGTAATTCTTCTCCTGGGGATGTATCCTAAGGAACAAAACACAACCATCCAAAAAGATCTGTGTATACCTATGTTCATAGCAACACAATTTGTAATAGTCAAAACCTGGAAGCAACCCAGGTGTCCAGTAACAGATGAGTGGCTGAGCAAGTTATGGTCTAGATACACAATGGGATACTACTCAGCTATTAAAAATGGCAAATTCACCTTCTTTACCTCATCTTGGATAGAACTTAGAGGAATTCTGTGAAGTGAGATCAGCCAGAAAGAGCGGGATGAATATGTAATGATCTAATTCATAGAAGTTGAAAATTAACTTTTGAGGAAATAGTGTCCTCCAGTGACATGTGAGAACTGGAAAGTATGTGCAGATATGCCATGACAGGTTTCCAGTTGTCACTGGCTGGCAGCACAAGGCTTCTGGGGGGAGGGAGGGTTGGAGGTCCTGTGACAGCAATTGCTGGTCTTCTTCCACTTCACTAAGTACTGGAACAGGTACTCTCTCATTCACAAGAGCCCTGCATTATTTATTTGTTGGTATGCTTCTAGTTCTGCTTCTGGGATCCCTTCTGTTACATTGCTTTACGTTGTGATCTATTTACATGGTCATTCTGTTTCATTGGTTTGGTCTCACTCCCCCTGCCTCCGGGAGATTTTGGTTTAGTCCTTGCGGCTTCTTCTTTCTCCCCGCCCCCTAACATACGTGTACTTCCTTGTTCCTGACTCTTCCGAGGAGAGAGAGGAAAGAGGGAGAAGGACAAGATCGATCGTTATTAGAGATAGCTTAGATTGTGTTGTGTTCCATGTCAATAAAGAAATACTGCTCTCCACTCAGCCATGAGTCTCTGGTTGTCTCTGTCCCCCGCCTGCAAAGCCAGCCCGGCGAAAAAAACATTTATTTATTTGTTTGTTTAAGTTTTATAGAGATAAAAATGTGCACAGAAGAACAGTCATTTTAAAACAAAACTTTCAGGAAGCTCATTAATTTAAGTGCCTATGAGATTCACAAGATGTGAGACTCACAAAGTCCTAGAGTCCTAACTTGCTTGCCTGAGACCCCTGTTCAATCCGTGGCATTACCTTATGCCAGAGCTGAGCTATGTTTTAGTCCTCTCATTTAGCCATATGATATTGTCTCTCTCCTTCCCACCCCCCCATATTCTATAAATATTTTGTCTTCTATATTTTCTTTTACTTATTTTTTATTTTTTTAATTATTTTTCTTTTTTTCTTTAATTTAATTTATAAAAAGGAAACACTGACAAAACCATAAGAGGGGTACAATTCTACACAATTCCCACCATCAGCTTTACTTATTTATTAATGAGCAAGATAGGGAGAGAGAGAGAGAGACAGACAGAGAGAACCACCCATCACTCTGGTACATGTGCTGCCAGGGATTGAACTTGGAACCTTATGCCTGAGAGTCCAGTGCTTTATCCACTGTGCCAACTTCTCTGACTACTCTCAATATCTTTAAGTAATAAATTTCTATATAGTATTAACTCAGTTTTTATTTATAAAAAGGAAGAATTGACAAAGCCATAGGATAAGAGGGGCACGAGTCCACACAGTTCCCACCACCAGAACTCTGTATCCCATCCCCTCCCCTGATAGCTTTCCTATTCTTTAGCCCTTTGGGAGTATGGACCCAAGGTCATTGTGGGATGCAGAAGGTAGAAGGTCTGGCTTCTGTAATTGCTTCTGTAATTTCTGTAATTGCAGAATCATGGAAGTTGTACTATGGTTTCCATCCCTCTCCCTTTGTCTCTTTGTCTCTCTATATCTAGCTGGGGAAAAAAAGGCAGCCTGAACCAGTGAAACCACAGAGATTCACTTTCTTCTTCTACACACACACAAAACGACCAGTCAACGCCCATGTTCAGCGGGGAAGCAATTACAGAAGCCAGACCTTCTACCTTCTGCAACCCACAATGACCCTGAGTCCATGCTCCCAGAGGGATAGAGAATGGGAAAGCTATCAGGGGAGGGGGTGGGATATGGAGATTGGGTGGTGGGAATTATGTGGAGTTGTACCCCTCCTACCCTATGGTTTTGTTAATCCTTTCTTAAATAAAAAAGAAAAAAAAACTGTTTTCTGCATTATAGCCAGGAATGGTAGTGGAGAGCTGTTAGAGGGGGCCAGGCAGTGGTGCGCCTGGTTAAGTGCACATAGTACTAAGCGCAAGGACCTGAGCAAAGACCTGGGTTTGAGCCCTAGTTCCCCATCTTCAGGGGCTCGCTTCACTGATGGTGAAGCTGGTCTGCAGGTGTCTTTCTCTCCCCCTCACTTTCCCCCTTCCACTCCCCTCTCAGTTCTTCTCTGTCTTATCCAATGAAATGGGGCAGGGAGGAGAAAGAGAAAAAAGGTTGACCTAGACCACAACTCAACAGGTAAGAAAGGGAAGGATCAGGAGAAATCAGGTGGTTCCTATTAGTGTAACCTCATTTAGGTCCCCAAATTGATGAGGGACAAGGCAACCCAGAACCTGAGCTGAGGCACAACTGGGGAAAACCCATCTGTTAAGACATCTAATGGGGGGTGGGTGAAAAAAATGCAAATAGAAACATAATGTGAGGGCCAGGCACCTAGTTAAGCATTCACATTACAGTGAACATTACAATGATCTGGGTTCAAGCCTCTGGTCCCCCGCCTGCAGGGGGGAAACTTCACAAGTGGTGAAGCAGGGCTGCAGGTGTCTCCCTATCTCTTTCCCTCTCTATCTTCCCCCCCTTCTCAATTTCTCTCTGTCTCTATCCAACAATATCCAACAATAAAAAAATATATATTTAAATAATTTTTAAAAGAAACAATGTGCTTTTTTGTTTTCCATTTATTCCAGTACAATGAAAAAAACGTGTGCAAGAAAAAGAATGTAACCCCTGCTGGGCTTCTTTGACCTGCAGTGAGCAGGATCTAGGCTGATGAGGAGACTTAGAAGAGGGTGCGGACGAGGTGTGGGTGCTCTGATTCCGCATCTGCTGGCACAAAATCAATAAATAATTACCTAAGCTGACAAGTTGAGAAACAGCTAATGAATCTTGTAATTCAAGAAAGTAAATGCTCGAAAGTATAGCTACATGATTGAGGGTCTGTATGTGTCTGGGGAACACATTGGAGAGGATGAGAGAAGGGAGCAGAGGTTGGCAGGGTTCTTTGGGTGCTCTTGGGCCTGAGAACTCCCCGTTGGTATCATGATGGTGCTGTTCCAAGTGGCTTCTGCTGACTGCTCTACTCGCAGTGTTGATGTCATCATTCTTAGGTAGGACAGAGAGAAATGGAGAGAGGAGGGGAAGACACCTGCAGACTGGCTTCACCGCTTGTGAAATGACTCCCCTGCAGGTGGGGAGCTGAGGGATCGAACTGGGATTCGTACCGCTAGTCCTTGCTCTTTGTGCAACATGAGCTTAACCTGCCACGCTACCACCCAAGTCCCCTGACCCAGCTTTCTAGTACTATTTACAACTCTAACACCATCTACCCAGACAGTATCTTTGGTCCACCTGCATTTTAGCTGTCTGGCTTAGGCAAAAACTAGTAAAGTTTTTTTGGGCCTACTAGTTTTCTCCAAAATGGAGACCCCAAATCTCATCTGCTATATTCTTGCCTTTAGGTTCCTGGTTATTTAACAATTTGTTCTGCTTTATATTGTAATGCTTTTTCAGCCCCCAAGTTGCAGATGCTACCATGATGCCAACCTGACATCCCTGGGCAGACGACCTCACCAATATGTCCTGGAACCCATCTTTCCAGAGCCCTGCCCCACCAGGGAAAGATAGAAACAGGCTGTGGGTATGGATACACCTGTCAACACTCATGTTCATCAGGGAAGCAATTACAGAAGTCAGACCTTCCACCTTCTGCACCCCATAATGATCCTGGGTCCATACTCCCAGAGGGATAAAGAACAGGAAAGCTTTCAAGGGAGGGGATGAGATATGGAACTCTGGTAGTGGGTATTGTGTAGAATTGTACCACTCTTATCCTATGGTCTTGTTGATGTTTTTTATTTTATAAATAAAATTTTAAAAGTATTTAAATTAATTAATTTATGTAATTACTGCATAGAGATAGAAAGAAATAGAGAAGAGGGGAAGAAAGAGAGTAAGAAAGAGAAATACCTGTACTCATTAAGCTTCTTCCCTGCAGGTGAAGACTGGGGATTTGAGCCTGGGTCCTTGTGCACTGTAACTTATGCACTCATCCAGGTTGACACTATCTGGCCCCAGGACACCCTCCACCCCACGTTTTTAAAGTGTAGACTTGCTGGCATCTGCAGGACAGGGTCTGGGAGCTGGATTGGGCAGCTCACCAAGTCAAGGTCATGCTCTGTCCCTCTCAGGAAGACTGTCAAGAAATGTATTCCATTTCTCTAAATTTTAAACTTTTTTGTGGCGTTTCAACTTCAGAGCTACTAGTAATATGCAGCTCCATCTCCTGACACATGAAATGTTGAATTTCACTTACTCTGGGTAATTTTTACTGTCACATTATTATGAGCAGAGAACATACCATATCCTCTGCGACACTGAGCCTTTGGGATTTAGTGACACTTTCAGGGCCTAAATATGGTCATTTCTTGGTGAGTTTTTAATGTTTAGTTAGATAGAATCCTTGCTCTATATTTATACAGGCATCATTTGTATTCAGTAATTGAATTATTCAACTAGCCTATGTTTTTGCTCACTTAAAAATGTTTTGTTTCTGAGAGTATTAAATTCTAAACTGTAGCTGTTGATTTATATATGTCTTCATATAGTTCTGTCAGTTTTGCTCTATACAGTTTGAAATTTATATTGTAAGGTACAGCAATATTCCAAGAAATTGATTCTCTTCTATCCCTTCCGACTAATATATAGTCTTTACTCTTTGTATTTGGAATTCATTTTGTCAGATTCCCCCCCCCCACTTGCTTTTACTCATATATGGCTGCTGTTTCTTTTTCCTATTCTTTTATTTTTATGCAAAAATTATTAGTTTTTTTGTTTGAAATATCTCTAGGACAAACTATCTATGGACATTGTTTTCTTTTCTATTTTTTAAAAGATTTTATTTATTTATTCATGAGAAAGATAGGAGGAGAGAGACAAAGAACCAGCCATCACTCTGGTACATGTGCTGATGGGGATTAAAGTCAGGACCTCATGCTTGGGAGGCTAATATTTTATCCACTGTGCACCTCCTGGGCCACTGGACATTGCTTTCTTTAATCCAACATGGAAGTCTTATTTCAAATGAGTGGTTGGACCTATTTAGAGGCTTAGTTAAGATAAAACTTTTTCTCCTCTTTGGTTGCCTTCAGTACACAAGTTTAATAGTCATTCGAGTTTAGATTTTATTTTATATTTTATTAGTGATTTAGTAATGGTTAACAAGATTATAAGATAACAGGGGTATGATTCCATACAGTTCAAACCACCAGAGTTCAGTATCTCCTCCCCTCCATTAGAAGCTTCCCTATTCTTTATCCCTCTGGGAGTATGGACCCAGGATCATTGTGGTGAGTAGAAGGTGGAAGGTCTGACTTCTGTAATTGCTTCTCTGCTGGGCATGGACATTGGCAGGTGGATCCATACCCCCAGCTTGTTTCTGTCTTTCCCTAGTGGGGCAGGGATCTGGGGAGGCAGGGCTCCAGGACACACTTGGGGACAATGATTTTCTCAGGAAGGCATCCAGGTGGGCTGGTGCCCCTACTCACTGCACATATTGAATTCATGGGACCATGACAAGGGCATTTACTTATAAATGGAAAGAACAAAAAGTAGAAACACAAGGAGGAAGACAACACCAATGACGAGCTACCAGGAGGCATTAATTACTATGGTCTCCAAATGGAGTTGAGGTTCACTCTATCCTACTGTATGTCCCACATGGATATCAAGTCAGCCTCACTTGCCAGTCCCCCAACCCCTGAGTCTCTTCCCATGGGTAACCCACTATATTAATAGGGACAGTAAGACTGCAGGAAGGAAGATCTAAGTCTGGGTCACTGTCTTGATATAAAATGAGTGGGATTCTTAGTAGTTGATAATATGTGTAACTTGTGTTTTTTCTAAATTAATTTTCTTTTTTGAATTAATTTTCTTTATTTTTTAATTTTTTATTAGTGATTTAATAATTGTCGGGATAGCCTGAGGGTACTTCTTCCCGAGCTAGTGCTCTCTGGGTTGGAGAGAACTCAACTGGAGCCGATCTAGGCTGCTGCGTGGGAGAGGGATCAGGAACTCGTGCCGCACTAACTTCGCAGGAGATACACTCTGGAACCCTCGGAGCTGGAAAGCAATTTCCAAGTGTCTTTAATCAGAAGAGCAGCTGTTTTTATACTCTCCAAGTAGGGTGGAAACAGGATGTGACATAGAGAGGGTGGAGCGAAAAGTGACTGGTGGAAGAGCAGGGTGTGACAAGGAGAGGGGGCGGAGCTGGCGAGAATTCTACCGCTGAACCACTAATGCCCTGGAGGGAGTGTGGTGCTTTATGTAAATGTAAAAGTGATTTATGTAAATAGACCGTTTTGAATGGGATCAAACCAATCCCTATACAGGCATACTGGTGCTTGGTTAAGCAGAAGCCAGGGGGAGCTGGCATACTACCCAACAAATAATGGTTAAAAAGACTGTAAGATAACAGGGGTATGATTCCATACAGTTCAAACCAGAGTTCAGTATCTCCTCCCCTCCATTGGAAGCTTCCCTATTCTTTATCCCTCTAGGAGCATGGACCCAGGATCATGGTGGGGTGCAGAAGGTGGGAGGTCTGGCTTCTGTAATTGCTTCTCCGCTGGACATGGGCGTTGGCAGGTAGATCCATACCCCCAACCTGTTTCAGGGTTCTAGAGAAGTGAGGTTCTGGGACACACTGGTGAGGTCATCTGCCCAGGGGAGTCAGAATGAAATCATGGTAGCACCAGCAACTTGGTGACTGAAAGGTGGTAAGATATAAAGCAAGTCAAAATGATTAGTAAACAGGAACCCAAAGGTAGGAATAAGGGGCCTGATGGTAGCACAGCATTTTAAGAGCACATATCGTGAAGTTCAAGGACCAGTGCAAGGATTCTAGTTCAAGTCCCTGGCTCCCCACCTGCAGGGACGTCGCTTCACAAATGGTGAAGCAGGTCTGCAGGTGTCTGTCTTTCTTTCTCCCTCTCTGTCTCCCTCTTCTCTCTCAATTTCTCTCTGTCCTGTTCAATGACAATAACAACAACAATAACAGCAAGGGCAACAAAGTGGAAAAAACAAAGGTAAGAATAAAGCAGGTGAAACTAGGCGTAATTTGTGTTTTAGTGAAGCTTCCTACATGTGCTTTCATGGTGGCTCTTTCAATATCCAGTCAGACTCCTGGAAGTTTGTCAATTTTAGGTGCATTTGGGTACAAAGGGACCTTCATTTCTGGACCAAGTTTTTCCTGTGTGGGCTAGCATACTTGTTAATTTTTGGATTTTTTTCCAGTAATAATTGAATACAGCTGGGAATCTGTGATTTTACCAGGGACAGCCCAGATTAACTGTACAGAGTGCTCTGTGTGGCAGGCTGTAAGTCTAGGAATTACAACACTATTTTCTGCTCATCATTTAATTGATAAAGGAGGTAATTTATTTATGGGGTCTCTATCTGCAGTAGCATGAAGGCTGACTTGCCAATGAAACAGTCACAGAAAATGCAGTTTCTACATGACTGGCCAATGTGATAATGGATAATGGATATAAATTTCACTTGATCTTACTTTTACTTTCTTAGTTCCTGTTATTTAATTTATTATTATTATTGTTATTATTATTTACCAGAGCACTGCGCAGCTCTGGCTTATGAGGAAGACCAGGAGTCAGGCAGATAAAGTTTTGATCTTGTCTGATTTATCATCTTTTCTTTCATGTTTTATTATTACTATTTTATCTTTTAAATTCTTCTTTTACATTTTTATTTATTATTTGATATTTATTTATTTATTTAGTAAAGACAGCCAGAAATTGAGAGGGAAGGGGGAAGTAGAGAGGGAGAGATACAGAGACACACCTGTAACACTACTTCACCACTCATGAAGCTTTACCCCTGCAAGTGGGGATGGGGCTCGAACCTGATTTATTTATTTTTTGCCAGAGCACTGCTCCGTTCTGGCTTGTGGTGATATGGGGGATTGAACCTGGAACTTTGGAGCCTCAGGCTTGAGAGTCTTTGCATAACTGTTGAGCTGGCAAACGCTAGAAGAAGAACTGTTAAGCTATCTTCCCTGCCCGCTCTCTTACAAATTCTAATTTTGCCATTAGATTAGATTTTTTCTGGCTTATGGTGCTGCAAGGGATGGAATCAGGGAACTTGGAGCCTCAGGCATGAGTCTCTTGTACATCACCATTATGCCATACTCCCCCACCCTAGATTTGATTTCCTCTACTGGGACCTGCATATATCTCGAAGAGGCATGGACATAACCAGGGTCAGGACCAGACAAGACTGGTTTGGTGGCCCCCAGCCAAAGGCCAGTGTGAACCCCACACTCTGTGTGAGAGGTTGGAAGAACAATCAGCTTTATTGTCCCTGGAGAGGTGATGGGATCAGAAGCAAGGTCAAAACTAAGGGTTATGCCCCACTACGGAAAGAGAGAGGCAGGCTGGGAGTATGGATGGACCTGTCAACGCCCATGTTTAGTGGGGAAGAAATTACAGAAGCCAGACCTTCCACCTTCTGCACCCCATAATGTCCCTGGGTGCATACTCCTAGAGGAATAAAGAATAGGAAAGCTGTCAGGGGAGAGGAGGGGATACCAAGTTCTGGTGGTGAGAATTGTGTGGAGTTGTACTCCTCTTACTGTTTTTTTGTCAGTGTTTCCTTTTTATAAATAAAAATTTTTAAATAATATATAATAAATAAATAAACAAACAAATAAAACTAAGTGTTAAGAGGCTGGGTATTGATTTATCTGGTTAAGCAAACATAGTACTCACTATGCACAAGGACCCAGATTCAAGCCCCTGCTCCCCACCTGCAGGGGGACGCTTCACAAGAAATGAAGCAGGTCTGCTTTCTCTCTCCCTATCCTCAACCCACTCAACTTCTCTTTGTCCTATATAATAAAAAGAAAAGGAAAAAAGGGGGAAAGGGGCCACCAGGAGCAGTGAATTTGTGGTGCTGGCACCGAGCTTCAGTGATAACCCTGAAGGCAAAACAAAACACACACACACACACACACACACACACACCCCAAAACAAACAAGCAAAAAACTAATGGTCAGAAATGTAAGATTCTGGTAAATGTTCAGATGCTGAACATAAAGTGAGGCCCTTACCTGCTCCAGGTGTCAATGGAGAACAAGTCTGTAAGACCAATTGGCTCAGTGCTGCATTTCTGATGGGAGAAATAGGATAAGTAGGGGGAAGGAGGGTAGGTGGTGGTACACCTAGTGAAGCACACCACAGTGTTCTCCCTCGCTACTCCTCTCTTCTCAATTTCTGTCTCTGCCCAATAATAAATAAATCAAGTAAAGTGAGGATATATGGCAAGTCTCTGAACAAAGGTAAAGGCTTCTAAGCTCTACCAGCTTCAACAATTCTTTGGCAATGTGGGAATACTGGGGCCAGAGATATCTATCTGTTAGGTAAGATCAGGCAGTGGTGCTGGGAAGAAGCCCGAGGAGTGCAGGGGCTTCTTGGAGGGGCTTCTTGGAGGGCCCTCTCCTACTATGCTTCCTGGTTTCTGCTCCCAGCACTGTGGCTAGGACAGATGAGCTGTGTGCTTTCTGGGTTATGCCGTCATGCTGATGAGGGCACAGATGGAGGGGTAGTGAAGCAACACGGTTTATTTTTTTGGAAGCTGAAAAACAGAAAACCTTGTATCATTTTAACAGAGAAGAAGTGAAACAGCAGGCAATTAGGCAAGAGTGTATCAATTAGTGAGGCAGAAAAATGCCTTACAATATTTTGATGATTCAACACTGTCAAACAAAAACAACATTAAAAAAACATCCCCCACTCTGAAACAAATACCAGAACAACCACAGAAATTGTTAAATAATCACTTTATTCAAATGCACTGACATAACACAGAAATAGAAGGGAGTGATCCATTTGAGGAGCTAAAAGTTAAGGAACAGGTTTAAAAGTTTCATTTGTTAAGGGAATGCCTGAGTACCAAGTCCCCTCCCTGCAGGGTCCCCTTTGACCAACACACTATGGAGATTTGCCATCCATCCCCCAGCCTGGAAAATGTGGAGGGGCCTTTCCCTGGAGCTAGGCACAGAGAAACACCTAATACACATACCTACTGAGGCCCTGATGCAGCCACCTATCCCTGCTCAGCCAGGTCCAGAGCTCTGTAAATAAAGACTTGTGCAAAGTAGGGGCTAGGTGGTGGTGTACCTGATTGAATTCACATGTTACTGTGCACAAGGACCTGGGTTTGAGCCCCTGGTCCCCACCTGCAAGAGGAAAGCTTTGTGAGTGGTGACACGGGGCTACAGGTGTCTCTTTGTCTCTCTCCTTCTCTATCACCCCCTTCCATCCCTCTTGATTTCTGCTGGTCTCTATCCAAGAAATAAAGATTAAGGAAAAAAAAAAAGACATGCAAATTTACAAATAAGGAAAGGCAGCACATTTTTCCAAGATCTGGCCTTTTAGTTGAATCTCTCACTAGCAATGTGACCTGCTGGGGTGGGGGATAAATGCGTTTTGTGAGATTTGCTTTCTTCATTTGCAAATCAGGGTACTAATCTCTACTTCACCAGGTTAGGATTAAATGAGAACAAAAAATACACCAAGTTAGTGATGGTATAGTTTATGCTAAACACAAGTGATTTCTCATCTTTCCTCCCTCCCACTGGCATTTGCTATCTTGACTTGCTTTGGACCCACGGCTACATGCAGTCTTGCTGTATACCAGGTCCTGGGAGGCTTCTAGGAAGATTTGTAGAAAATTACTTTCTACAGGGCCCATGTACTTATTTTTTTCACTGTAGTTTTAGCTCTGGAGGAAGCCTATATATGACATTCAATGTCATTTTCTTCTTTTGCTTTTTTTTCCCCCTTTAACCATTATTTAATTTTCTTACTTTTCATTTTTTAATAGAGAGAGGAGAGGGAGACGGAAAGTGAAAGGGAGGAATTAATAAAGGGAGGAGGAGAGAAAGGAAGAGGGTAGAGAGAGGGGGAGGGGTAAGGGAAAGCGGAAGGTGGGGGTGGGGGGTGAGGAAGGGAGAGGGAGAGAAGTATACATCACATATTGAAACTTCCTTCAATGCAGTAGGGACCAGGCTTGAACCTGGGCCGTGTACATGGCAAAGCAGGTCACTATTGAAGTGAACTCTTCTGCAGGCCCAGTTTTTCTTGCTTTCTCCTGAGAGCAGTCAGTTCCCACCTGACACTCTGTATCTGTTCATTTCCTTGCTTGAATTATGAAGTTCAGGAACAGCATTCAATGTACAAAGAATGAACTAGTGCATGGCTTCATACATGCATATGCTTGTTCATTCAATATACATGCCTGTGTGCTTGTTCACCAGACAGGATGCTCATCCAGTGTCTCTGTGAGGGACTGAGTGTGGGATCTGTAGTACAGGAAGCTGACAGGGTTCTGAGACGAGATCAAGAAGCCTCCAGCTAGGAGGACTGTCTTTATAAGCCACAGAGAGCAGCTGTCCTGGGTAAACCAAGGTCACATTTGGGCACCCTTGTGAGATATATGCCGGACAGGGTGCCACCCGGTTCTCTGTGACACTTAAGTGATTATGATCACGAAAGATGAGTCTGTTCTGTGATTAGACTTAGACCTAATAAGCTTGGCAATCTAAAGAAGGCACCACAAATTCTCCAATTAAGCATTAATTACTTAGCCGTAGGCATCTTCCTTTCCTATTTCCCTTCCTTATACACTCGAGCTATTCTGCTAACTATAGAAAAGACAGTACATAAGACTTCCTCTTTCATCTTTTCATTTAGTCTGTCAGGGCATCAATATTATTGTCACCACTTGCCAATTGCTAGAAGAAGCATTGTATACAACTGGCCAAGAGACATTCAGGAAAAAAAAAGTCTTGGGGGCCAGGTGGTAGCGCACCTGGTTGAGCGCATGCATTATAGTGTGCAAGAACCTGGGTTCAAGACCCTGGTCCTTGAGAAAGCTTCTTGAGTGGGGAAGCAAGACTTCAGATGTGTCTCTGTCTATTCTCCTCTCTATGTCTCCTCCCCTCTCAATTTAACTCTGTCTGTATCCATTAATAAATAAGTAGAAAAAACAAAGGAAAAATATCTCAAGTAAACTGTTGTCCCTAAGATATAGTTTATTATTATTCTCAACCAGATAAATGCCAAAAATTTAAGGTTAATGTAGACCCCACTAAAAACCTAGATCTCTTTCCCTCCTAACTCAAGGCTAAACTCAGTAAGTCTAATACCAGCTTGGACACAACAAATGGCTTTCAAAGCATTAACAATTGGAGAAAGTTTAAGCTTGTCAGAAAAAAAAAAAAAAAAGAAGAAGAAGAAGAAGAAGGAATCACAAAAACTGGAAAGGAACAAGAGTCTAGTTCACTTAATGATGGCCATTTTGGCCAATACCAATACTCATCACCTGGGATCCTAATCAGGCAATCCTTGGGTTCCCCCATAGATAATAGAGGTCTAGACCTCTAAGGGCTCCCTCTGTTGTCATCACTGGTGACTTCCATTGGAAATTCTCTTATTTGCTCTTTTTTGGGTCTCTCTAGGTAGGACCTTGCCCTCACTGTAGAACAGCAATGGTAGGAGACTACTCCATTCTCCGAAGGGAGGCTGGGTCAGCTGACTCTGCCACTTGAGGAAGACTGGTCCTGAAATGAGTGCAGCCTAGAATGTTCCCAGCTGTGACCATGGACTGCGAGCTCAAGACTGGCAGGGACTCAGAGGTTACACAGGCTCCTGTGCTAAATATGAATAGACATGGGCCCTGGGTCAGTTACTTATATTTGTATATGTTTTCAGGTATGGGAGCCATTATCTTCCCTAACCCAGATCTCACATTTCATTCTTCACTCTAACAGTATCCTCTCAAGTAATATTATTAGTCCATTGTTATTTTAGCTATTGAGCTTAAGGAAAGATTACTAAAGTCCTGGGCTTCTAGGACATACCTAAAATAGACATCCTAGGCTCTTTCCACCCGATAGTCCTATTCTCATTGGCTCTATTCCTACTCTTTGGTCTCAGTGTATTAGGCATTTTGTCCTGCTTTATATTTTACGCCTTTTAAGCCATCAAGATCCAGACAACCTCATTGATATGTTCCAAAACCTCCCCTCTCCAGAGCTCTACCTCATTAGGGAAAGATAGAAACAGACTGGGGGTGTGGATCTACTTGCCAACATCCATGTCTTGTGGAGAAGCAATTGCAGAAGCCAGAATTTCTACCTTCTGCACCTCATAAATAATTTTGGTCCATATTCCCAATGGAAAATAAATGTTAGGGAAAGATGAAGAAGGCTAGGAAAATATTAGAAAGAAGAAGAGAGCTATGAACCCCAGTTCCACTGAGACTCAGAACTCCGGGACCTCTATTCTTTTTCCCCACTACTGAGAGGGAAGAGAATCTAGAGAACATCTGAAAAAGTCAGATGCTCTTTCCCTTATCTGAGAGGGAAGAAAAAAAAAAAAAGAAGAGCACCTGAAGTTAGAATAGGTGTAGGTATAGGTGTAGGTAAGACAGTGAAGGTGGGGCCTTAGAAGTAAATGAATAAAAACAGGCATGGAGCCAGGCAGTGGAGCAACTGGTTAAGTGCACACACTATAATGTACAAGGACTCAGGTTCCAGACCCTAGTTCCCACCTGCAGGCGGAAAGCTTCAGGAGTGGTGAAGCAGGGCTATCGGTGTCTCTCTGTCTCTCTTTCTCTCTCAATCTCCCTCTCTCCTCTCAATTTCTCTCTGTATCTATTCAATAACAAATAATTAATAAAAAAAAGAAAAAAAATTAAAAAGCAAAACAAAACAGGTGTCAGAGTCTCCAAGGTATTAACAATCTTGGCCTGAAGGAGAGTGTTTCACTGTCCTTTTCATTTTCCAGATTTAAAGTTTAAAATACTAGAAACAAACAAACAAATACACCCCATGAGGTATACTTAGAGTGAGGAAGGCGTAAAAAAGCCTTTAACTATGGGGCAAAAATCACTCTCATTTGAGTCATAAATACAAAAAAAAAAGAAAGAAAGAAAGGAAGAAAGAGAAAAGCAGCCATGGGGCATATGTAGTACTCAGTACTCAATAGCAATAATAATAATTAAAAAATATATATTGTGTCCACTGGAGAAAATGAATAAAATGGGTAGTGATTGTGCTGATTAGTGAAGTAAGTAAGGAAGTGATGGACAACACCCAGATTATTTCACTCATGTGGAAGATAGACAGTTGAAATACATGAAATTAAAAAAAAACATATATAGTGTCAACCCATATCTGTGACCTTGGGAGAACTATGATGGCTACTATTGGGGGGGGGGGGGCACAGAGGTGGTGGGAGTGGTGTAGCATTATACATTTATTACTTCATAATTTTTTAATCACTAAGAAAAGTATAAGGGCCAGGCAGTGGTACACCTGGTTGAGTGCATCTATTACCATGCACAAGGATCCAGGTTCAAGCCTCCAGCCCCTACTTGCAGGGGGAAAGATTCATGAGTGGTGAAGCAGTGTTGAAGGTCTCTCTTTTTTTTCTATCATCTATCTTTAAATCTGTTTTTATCACCTATCTCCCTCTCAATTTCTTTCTGTTATATAACATAAAATAAATAGTTTAAAACAATTTTGGATTAAAAAATAAAAATCTAATTAGAAATATATGTATTCTCAGATCCCTCTCTCCATTACCACTGGTCATCTCCATTAGGAACAATATAATGGACCCCTTTGGGGGCCCCCATAGGACCTTGCCCTCAATGTGGATGAACAATGGTAGAGAATGTTCCATCTTCTAAAGGGGGATTGGATAACATACTGCATCTACCACCTGAAGAAGATGGGTCCTGAAATTGGTGCAATTCAGAATGTTCCTACTGATGACCACAGAATATGAGTTCAGACCTATATGGATGTAGAGGTTACACAGGCTCCTATGCTGAATATGAGCCCCAGATCAAATCGATGGGGTTTACAGTCAACAATATTTATACATCTTTCCCATATTGGGGAGCTACCTCTTCTCTGATCCAACTTTCTAGCCCTTTTTCCAGCCATAACATAAACTCCCCAGACAATAACCTGGGTCTACCTGCATATCAGATGTCAGGCTCTGGCAAAAACTAATAAAGTCATGGGCCCTTTGGGATATACCTAAAATAGACCTACTAGCTATTTCCAAAATGGAAACATCAAATCTTCATCTGCAATATTCTAGCCTTTAGGTTCATGATTAACCAACAATTTGTATGGCTTTATATGTTAACTCTTTTTCAGCCACCAGGTTCCAGCTGCTACCATAAAGCTAACCGGACTTCCTTGAGCAGACGACCCCACCAATGTGTCCTGGAGCCCTGCCTCCCCAGAGCCCTGCCCCACTAGGGAAAGAGAGAGACATGCTGAGAGTATGGATCAACCCGTCAACGCCCATGTTCAATGGGAAAGCAGTTACAGAAGCCAGACCTTCCACCTTCTGCACCCCATAATTATCCTGGGTCCATATTGCCAGAGGGTTAAAGAACAGGAAAGCTATCAGGGGAGGGGATGGGATACAGAGCTCTGATAGTGGGAATTTTACCCCTCTTATCCTATGGTCTTGTTAGTGTCTCCATTTTATAAATAAATTTAAGAAAATATCAAAACACTAATAACTACACTCAAAACAATAATAACTATAACAACAATAAAAACAACAAGGACAACAAAAAGGAAATAAATAAATTAGAAAAAAAAAAAAAAAAAGCTGGGTCAGGGAAGAGAGCAGCTCCCAAATCTGGGGAAAGTATATAAATACCGTTAACTGTAAACCCCATTGATTTGATCTGGGGCCCATATTCACCACAGGAGCCCATGTAACTCTGGATCCCTGTAGGTTTAGGCTCACATTCTATGGTCATAGCTAGGAACATTCTAGACTGCACTCCTTGTTAGACTCATCTTCTTCGAGTGGTATAGAGTATTTTGGCCCAACCTCCCTTGAGAGAATGGGGCAGTCCCTACCATTGTTGATACACATTGAGGGCAAGATCCTGCAGGGGCCCATAAAGGGGTCCATTATGTTGTTCCTGATGGAGATGACAAGTGACAATGGACAGAGAGATCTGTTAGAGATCTAAGCCCATCATGTCAGTGTGGGAATCTCAGGATTCCCTGAATAGGGCCCTGGGTTATAGGGTGGCCTGGTAATGACCAAAAGAGCCATCAGTAAAGTAAGCTGGTCTCTTGCCCTTATCCAGCTTTTGTAGTCCTTATTTGTCTGACAAGGTTAGCCTTGGAGTGATTGAGAAAAGTGAAATAGGAAATAGGTGATGTAGGTATCTGGGTCTAAGTAGAAACTATTTGATTAAGAACTTTATGGATTTTGGGTTTCTTTTTTTTTAGGTCTTTCTACTTGCTTGCTGCACAATTTAATTCTTTTAAAAGGTGTCCTTTATGACCTAAGAAGCAGCTCTAAACTGGCACCTACATCTCACCACCCTAGTTTCAGAGTTTCAAATCTCGTATCTGACCTGACAACACCCCTACCTAAAATCCTTCAATGGGTCTGAGAAATTGTCAGTCAAAAATTATTAAAGAGATGTGACAAGTATAATATGGTTTTCCAGACAGTAATGGTATACGAAAAGTTCATTAGGTACAAAGTCAGAAAGTCTGTTAGGCTGAATCAACCTACCAATGCTCATATCAGGTGGAGAAGCAATTACAGAAGCCAGAACTCCAACATTCTGCACCCTAAAAAGATCGTTGGTCCAGACTTCCAGAGGGGGAAAATGATAGGAGAAAATGGCCAGAGGGCTCTGAACTCCAAGTCCATTAGGACCCAGAGAGAGAAGAGTAAAAATTAAAAAAGGACATCTGGAAGTAGCATAGGTGTAGGTATAGAAAAATGGGTAAATATATATAAATGTAAACAAATAGTTTTAAAAAATAATAGTCAACCCGTATCTATGACCTTGGAAGGACCACTGTAGTTTCAAATGGAAAAGATAGGGACACAGAACTCTGGTGGTAGGCATGGTGTGGAGTTATACCTCTGTTGTCTCATAATTTTGTAAATCACTAATTAAAATCTCTAATTTTAAAAAAGAAAGTATATTAAATAGCTTAACAATACCCACAACCTTAGGGCTAGCTTAAAACTCGGTAACTCTGAAGGCTAGTCTAAAAGAAAAAGTCATTAAATTCAAAAGAATCCCAAGAAAAATTAATTAATTAATAAAGCCTTTCAGGGGGCTTCCCAGCACTTCTAGATCCAAGTCCTTACTTAGGAAATACAGATCTCTGTAAGCTAACCTCTAAGAGGAAACCACTGACCAGCACAGCAAGAATGAAGACATAAGGGCCAGGCAGTGGTGCACTGTAATGTGTATGCTTGGATAAGTACACACATTAACAGTGTATAAGAGCCCCGGTTCAAGCCCCTGGTTCCCACCAGCAGAGGGGAAGCTTCACAAGTAATGAAGCAGTGCTGCAGGTGTCTCTCACCCTCTCTATCTCCCCCTCCTCTCTGTCTCTATCCAATAATAAATAAGTAAATAATATAAAATCATTTATTTATTTATTCTCTTTTGTTGCCCTTGTTTCATTGTTGTAGTTATTATTGTTTTCATCATTGTTGGATAGGACAGAGAGAAATGGAGAGAGGAAGGGGAGACAGAGAAGGGGAGAGAAAGATAGACACCTGCAGACCTGCTTCACCGCTTGTGAAGTGACTCCCTGCAGGTGGGGAGCCAGGTGCTTTGCACCACCTGCACTTAACCAACTGCACTACTGCCTGACTCCCAAAAGCGTTAAAAAAAAATGAATGAATGAATGAATGAATGAATGAATGAATGAAGATATATGGGAAGTCTACTTCTTATCACTTATGCAGGCTATGTAACAGAATGGCTGGTGGGAACACACGTGCACACACACGCACGTGCACACACACACATACAAAGACAGGAAGAAAACTGAAAAATAACAGACTTCAAAACAGTCCTGAATTTGATCAGAAGATTCTGTCAATTCCCTCAAAGGAACCTCAGTAGGCTTAGGGACAAGCAGTCACAATTAGAGACTCCTGCTGCTCTGTCCCCCCACCCCCAAGTGTGAGACCCAGAGAGGTACAACAGCTCAGGTTAGAACCCCAGCATTGCTCTAGCAGGGATCCATCTACCAGACAAAGCATCTAGGTCAGGTCTGTCAGTAGGATTAAGATGGCCACCTAGGTCAGATGTTTCCCATCCCTGAAGACACAGAATATTCTCAGATGTCACCCTCAATGTCACCTGGATTTTATCAAGCACTGGACCACATCCTCATGGGTCCTTGCTCAAACTTTTTCTCTAAAGATTAGGTTCCCAAGGGCACAGTATTTACACTAACTCAGAGACTGCCATAACTTTATGAGAGAATTAAACTGGGGGGGGGAGGGGAGGAATGACTTCTAAGGATGTTTTGAGTACAAAAAAAGAAGAAAAACCTGAATTTCTTCATTGTCCTCATAGCTGAACTCTTAAGTTACCTTCTCTTTTTTATTTATTTTGATGAAATGAAATACAGAGAGATTAAGAGAAGAGAGAGAGAGACCAGAGTACTGCTCAGCTCTGGTTTACGATGGTGCTGTGAACTGATCCTGAAACTTCAGAGCCTCACCATGATGTTGTCTCCCCAACCCTTAAATTACCTTCCCCTTACTTTCATTTTATATTCTTCTTCAGTCCGGGTGGAAGTGAATGAACCCCACTCAGGACCCCCAACTCCCTTCCCCCATAATAAGAAGGTGGGTTAGAGGGGAAATGCCAGGCACCTGCACAGAGAATCTGGTTACCAAATGGTAAGTCACATTCCCATCCTCACACCACCTCAACACACACACCATTTGTCTTGTGGCAAAGAGCAGAAAGAGGTTTAAGAACAAGGAGGATTCCACAGTCAAACAAATTTAATTAGATGTGATTTCACTGCTGAGCTGCCAGGTAAAATTTCACACTTCATTCACATGACAACAGTGCTTTCTAAATATCCTAGAGCCCACTTTCCTCCATGCTTGGGCAAGGCTAAGAATTAGGTATGAGCCTGGCTGCCATGGCTGGTTTGGAATATGGGGATAATCAAATTTTACAGAATGTTCCTCACAGAGAAACAAAAACAGCTTGCTGTCTCCCAATTGTTTATTTTCTCTAAGACACCTCCCTGTGTATTGGGGGAAATAGTGACCTGTGCTTGTTTCCCCAATATTATAAAAAGTCATGTATTATCTCAACAAAGAATTGAGGAGAGAGCATGATTGTCAGGATTTTTAAACTATATTTGGGAAAACTGAGAACATTCACATGTTAGGCCAAAAGAGAAAGAGTAGAGAGAAATACAGACAGACAATAGACAGACAGAGAGGAGCCCCTAGGGCTCTCTTACTCACATGTTGATGGGGCACTCACCTAGGGCCAAGATCCTGTCAGAGAGAGAGAGAGAGAGAAGCAACTTAGTCACAAGGTGACCTAAGCACAGTGAGAGAGAGGAGCCCCCTACTCACATCTTGATGGGAGGCCCATGTAGGTAGAAAGACAGTGAGGAGGGTGGGCAGAGAAGCCCCTGAGAGCTACTACTAACATGTTGACAGAGAGAGAGAGAGAGAGAGAGAGAGAGAGATCCACAGGTCTACCTTTTAACAACCAAGCCCCGCCTCCACCTTCCCAAGCCACACCTGTCACCATTAGCTAGACTTCAGTTTCCTTCCCCCAGGCACACAGGTGTGTCTGGGGAATATGTGTTCCTGAGTGGTGAAGCAGTGTCTATGTCCCCCTAGCTACTTCCTGTCCCTCCACAAGATGCTAAGTGCTGGTCAGTGGATTTAGTACTTTTTCAAGGCAGCATGGCTGACAGAAAGCACAGAGAAGTCCTTCCGCCATTAATCAACTATGTAACCTCAGACATCTTGAGCCATCTTTCAGGATCCTAAAACAATAGCATAGCTTTGTGTGCCCCCAGGCCTGATGGGATGGAGGATCACATTAGCTCACATGTAGTTCATAAGGAACATAAACCAAAGTGTAGCAAAAGAAGCTGGAGGCAGCTTATTTAGAAGCAGCACTACCTCCCTGCCTGAGGACAGACCAAGTGTCAGGCACTGCTGGCTGCAGCAGTGGGTGGGGCACCCTTTTCCCACTGTCAATAGCTCATACTCAAGAAAGGCTGGCAAGACTCCTCTACTCTTCCTCAGAAACAGCTAATGGCTCTACTGTTGGGCTTCTACCAACATTGTTTATCAGTAATGACTTAAAAGAATTAACACAAGTGGTGGTCTAGGTGTTGGTACAATGGATAGAACATTAGACTCTCAAGCATGAGGTCCTAGTTCAATCCCTGACAGCACAAGTATGAGAATGATGTCTGTTTTTCTCTCTCTCCTATCTTTCTCATTAGTAAATAAATAAAATCGAAGAAGAAAGAAGAAGAAGAAGGAGGAGGAGGAGGAGGAGGAGGAGGAGGAGGAGGAGGAGGAGGAGGAGGAGGAGAAGAAGAAGAAGAAGAAGAAGAAGAAGAAGAAGAAGAAGAAGAAGAAAGAAGGAGAGGAGAGGAGGAAGGAGAAGAGGAAGAAGAGGAAGGAGAAGAGGAAGAAGAAGGAGAAGAAGAAGAAGAGGAGGAGGAGGAGGAAGAAGAGGAAGGAGAAGAGGAAGAAGAAGAAGGAGGAGGAGGAGGAGGAGAAGAAGAAACATAACAACCCTTAATTATCCAGTGAGGTTTACTGAGACCTCTTGCACCTGAGTCAGGACCATCTCAAGGAGTGGAACTTCAGGGTCCGGCTAGAGTGGACACATTGGGAGGACCAGACCAGCTCATTTAAATCCTGGTGCTACAACCTTACAATTCTATAACTTTCCCCTTTTTTGTTTTTTAAAGATTTTATTTATTTATTCATGAAGAAGTTAAGAAGGGAAAGAAAGAACCAGACATCACTCTGGTATATGAGCTGCCAGGGGTCAAACTCAGAACCTCACACTTGAGATTCCAATGCTTTATCCCACTGCGCCACCTTCTGGAACACTAGTTTTCCCCATCTTTAGCTGAGAACTTGCTTATTACACTGGGCTGAGACATACCTACAACAACAGCTAATAATAGTCAGTGTACAATGTAATTCTCTGTTGCTACATAGAACAGGCCTGTCTGCTTCCAGATAGGGCCCCTGTCTCCATATTTGTCCACAAAGACCTCAGTCCCTGTTCCCCAGAGAGGCTGAGTCACTTGGTACTTAACTGCAGGAACTCGAAAATCAGATGGCATGGGGTCAATCTAATCTGGCCCTGTTATTTTGCCCCCTTAAGATGTAATGCCTCCTTCTGCAATGTGGAAAATTTAAGGGAGAAGATATTTCATGGAGACATGTGCATCACGTGTAGACTGGCCTTAACTCATATTCATAACTCACTGAATATTAGTAATTTTTAATAAAATGGAGGACATTGAAAAAAAGTTGCACACAGGTTTTTGTGCACAGTGCAAAGTTAAGATTTAGTACATACTAAATTTTCTGTTAAAAATCAGTGACTATTCCTTATTTGAACTCTCATGTATATATAGCAAATATATATATTGAACTCCCTGAAAGTGTCCCACCTCATTAGTGGATACCATTCAGTATCTTTGGCTAATTCAACTTATCTAGACACCTTTCAATGGTGAGATAAGAGGTCTGGGTGGTGGTGCACCTGGTTGAGTGCACACATTACAATTCACAAGGACCCATGTTCCCTGGTCCCCACCTACGGGGGAAAGCTTTGTGAGGGATGAAGGAGGGCAGCAGGTGTCTTTTTATCTCCCTCTCTATCTCTCCCTACCCTCTTGATTTCTGACTGTCTCTATCTAATAAAGGTAATTTAAATAAATCAAAAAACTGTTTTTAAAAATGTGGCTTTGTCCTTGACCTTCAAGCTTCTTTTTTTTAAAAATATTTATTTTATTTATTTATTCTCTTTTGTTGCCCTTGTTTTTTATTGTTGTAGTTATTATTATTGTTGTCGTTGTTGGATAGGACAGAGAGAAATGGAGAGAGGAGGGGAAGACAGAGAGGAGGAGAGAAAGACAGACACCTGCAGACCTGCTTCACCGCCTGTGAAGCGACTCCCCTGCAGGTGGGGAGCCGGGGTTTGAACTGGGATCCTTATGCCGGTCCTTGCACTTTGCGCCACCTGCGCTTAACCCGCTGCGCTACAGCCCGACTCCTGACCTTCAAGCTTCTTGTAGCTACCTATGGTTCTTAACAACACTGTTTGTTACATATCAGACTTCCTGTCATTTTAGCTCTAGTTCAGACATTTCCTTTGCACTTCAGACTCATATATTCAACATATTTCTACTTGGATTCATATTTCTACTTGGCTATTGTACAATAAAGAATTTAACCTTGCCGGAAAAAAAAAAAAAAAAGGTCTATTCTCTCCGCTTGGCTTCTGGGAGGTTATCACTACGCCCTTTGAATGGCAGGCCTGATTGGAGTGTCTGTTTGATGAGAACCTTGGATCACAACAAATAGTCTAACAGTGTGATTTAAGGTGGGAGATTTGAGTTAGTGGTATCAGCACAACCAGAGACACTGGATAGTAAGATCTCCTTACCTGAGCAATCAGTCATTCCTACATGATAGAGCCCTGGCAAACACTCCCAACACAGTGGTTTGGAAGAGTGTCTCTGGATGGCAACACTCCATGCAAATTGTCACACAAGAACACCAGGAGAATAATGTTCTGAATCCACAGTGGGAATCTGGGATGGGGGAGACAGTAGAATGAACTTCTTCTCTTGGGCGCCAGGCAGTGGCACACCCAGTTAAATGCACATAGTACTAAGCACAAGGACCCTCACAAGGATCTGGGTTCAAGCCCTGGCTCCCCACCTATAGGGGAAAAACTTCACAAGCAATGAAGCAGATCTGCAGGAATCTGTCTTTTTCCCTCTCTATCACTGTCTCCATCTCCTTTCTCAAATTCTCTCTGTCCTATCCAGTAAAATGGAAAAAATATCCACCAGGAGCAGTGGATGCATAGTGCTGCCCCTAAGACCCAGAGATAACCCTGGAGGAAAACTAAACAACCCTCTTCCCACTCAGAAGGCTAGAAATGGACCTACCCTATTTCTCTCCTAAGGAACCAAACACACTCATCTAAAAAGATTTGTGTACACCTATGTCCATAGCAGCACAATTTGTAATAACCAAAACCTGGAATCAACCCAGGTGTCCAACAATAGATGAGTGGTTGAGTAAGTTGTGGTCTATATACACAATGGAATACTACTCTTCTATTAAAATGGTGAATTTACCTTCTTCACCCCATCTTAGATGGAACTTCAAGGAATCCTGTGAAGTGGGATAAGCCAGAAAGAGAAGGATGAATATGGGATGATCTCACTCATGGACAAAAATTGAGAAATAAGAACAGAAGTGAAAACACAAAGCAGAACTTGTACTGGATCTGGTGTATTGCACCGAAGTAAAAATCTCTGGGGGTATAAGGGGGAGGGTTCAAGGTCTTGGAACATGATGGCAGAGGAGGACCTAGTGGGGATTGAATTGTTATGTAGAAAACTGAGAAATGTTATTCATGAAATGTACACTATTGTATTTTACTATTGATTATAAACCATTAATCCCCCAATAAAGAAATTGTTTAAAAAACCTTCTTCCCTTGACTAGTTTTTAACTTATATCCTTGCCTTGTATGAACTTTACATATGAGTCTGACAGCTTCAGTCACCTCTTTGAGTCCTAGAAAACTATCAGGGTGTAGATAACATAATGGTTATGCAAACAGACTCTTATGCCTGAGGCTCCAAAGTCCCTGGTTCAGTCCTCTGCACTACAAATAAACCAGAGCTGAGCAGTGCTCTGGTAAAATAAAATAAAGAAAATAGAAATGAAAAAAAGAGTGCTTAACTTAGAAAATTATCAGGGATGAGGGTAAGTTTTAGAAGTTTTCAAAGTTGTTGCTTATGTTAGAACAGGTCTTGTATACAAAGCTTTCTAGCTTGCCAGTTATCAAAGTTCTATGTCTGTCTAAATGGCATTTCTAATCCATTATGTCCGATACAATAACCTCAGGGTGCCCTTCCAAAAACTAAATAATATTTGTTTAAAATTTTTAAAAACTTCCAGGAGTTGGGAGGTAGCACAGC
The DNA here is from genome assembly GCF_950295315.1 of Erinaceus europaeus. NCBI lineage: Eukaryota > Metazoa > Chordata > Mammalia > Eulipotyphla > Erinaceidae > Erinaceus > Erinaceus europaeus. The sequence continues at coordinate 114,381,987 of NC_080162.1, forward strand.
AGGTTAAGTGCACGTGGCACCAAGTACAAGGACCCACGTAAACATCCTAGTTCAAGCCCTGGGCTCCTCACCTGCAGGGGAGTTGCTTCACAGGCATTGAAGCAGGTCTGTGGGTGTCTTTCTCTCCCCCTTTGTCTTCCCCTCTTCTCTCCATTTCTCTCTGTCCTATCCAACAATGACGACATCAATAACAACAACAATAATAACTACAACAACAACAAGGGCAAAAAAAGGGAATAAACAAACATTAAAAAATTAAAAACTTTCAAAATATGGCTCTAATTGTCACCTTGCCCCTTTCTTTCTTTCTTTCTTTCTTTCCTTCTTTCTTCCTTTCTTTCTTTATTATTGGATAGAGACAGAAAGAAATTGAAATGGGAGAGGGAGTTGGAGAGGGAAGGGACAGAGAGATACCTGCAGACCTGCTTCACCATTTGTGAAGCTTTCCCCCTGTAGGTGGGGATTGGTGGCTCGAACCCTGGTCTTTGTGCACTGTTGTGCTAGCACTTAACTAGGTGTATCACCACCTGGACCCTCATCTTGTTCACTCCTTGATTTGATAATGAGCAAAGGGGAAGAGGAGAGGAGAGGAGAGGAGAGGAGAGGAGAGGAGAGGAGAGGAGAGGAGAGGGGAGGGGAGGGGAGGGGAGGGGAGGGGAGGGGAGGGGAGGGGAGGGGAGGGGAGAGGGGGGAGGGGAGGGGAGGGGGGAGGGACGGGGGGAGGGGAGGGGGGAGGGGAGGGGGGAAGGGGAGGAGAGGAGAGGAGAGGGGGAGGGGGAGGGGAGGGAGAGGGGGGAAGGGGAGGAGAGGAGAGGAGAGGAGAGGAGAGGAGAGGAGAGGAGAGGAGAGGAGAGGAGAGGAGAGGAGAGGAGAGGAGAGGAGAGGAGAGGAGAGGAGGGACGAGAAAAGGTACAGGTGATTTTTTTTTAAATATTTTATTTTATTTATTTATTCCCTTTTGTTGCCCTTGTTGTTTTATTGTTGTAGTTATTATCGTTGTTGTCGTCATTGTTGGATAAGACAGAGAGAAATGGAGATAGGAGGGGAAGACAGAGAGGAGGAGAGAAAGATAGACACCTGCAGACCTGCTTCACCGCCTGTGAAGCGACTCCCCTGCAGGTGGGGAGCCGGGGTTCGAACCGGGATCCTTATGCCGGTCCTTGTGCTTTGCGCCACCTGCACTTAACCCGCTGCACTACAGCCCGACTCCCGGTACAGGTGATTTTTATACCAGGATTGGAAGTAGCACCAATTGCCTGTACTCACATTCCACTGATTGAAACTTAATCAAATAGTCACACCTGACATCAAAACCAACCAGAAAGTATAGATGTGAGCACTTAGAAGAAAAAAGCTTAGTGAATAGTCACGCCTATTCTGCTTACCATCAATGAGGAGGTACCATTTCTTTATTTCTTGCTGCCCAATGTTGGGTCTCTGCCAGCCTGGCTCTTTCTCATAGGTTTGTACTCAGCTCATATGTCACCTCCCCAGATAGACCTTCCTGGCTCACAGGTCTCCAGTAACCTTCAATCACTGGTTACCTACCGATACAACACTGCTCCATTTTCTTCCTGTGCTGACATCAGCAACTGAATCAGGCCTGTCATTTCTGTCTGCGTGTATCTGATATCAGTTTCCATGTGATATTAGGGTATGTATGAGTTCCTGTTGCTGAGAGCCACTCACTTTCATTTCTTCCTTTTTACTGATTTCTTGGATAGAGATTTCTTGGATAGAGACAGAAAGAAGTCTCAGGTGGGGACCAGGAACTTGAACCTGGGCCCTTGCACACTGTAATGTGTGCACTTAACGAGGTACACCATTGCCTGACCCCTCTCACAAGCAATTCTAAACAAATAGATGAATTCTTTTCTAATATTATCAAACATCATCTGCACAGTGTAAGACAGTCCTGTGGGTGACAACTCTATAGAGCAAAACACCCCTCTCCTCTTATGTTGTGCAATTTCTCGTAGTAGAGAGTCTATACTGTCCTAAACATAGAGATTATGGATCAACCTGTCAACACTCATAACCAGCAAAGAAGCAATTACAGAAGACAGAACTCCCACCTTCTGCACTCCAAGAGGTCTTTGGCCTATACTCCCAGAGGGATAAAGATTAGGGAAGCTTCCAGTGGAAGGGATGGGATATAGCACTCTGGTGGTGGAAATTGTATGATTATACCCCTCTTATTCCACAATCTTGTCGACCATTATTAAGTCACTAATAATTTAAAAAAGAAGTTGAAAAATAAGAAAACCCAAAGCAAAACTTGGACTGGAATTGGTGTATTGCACCAAAGTAAAAGTCTCTGGGGTGAGGGAGAGGGTTCAAGTCCTGGAACACGATGGCAGAGGAGGACCTACAGAGGATTAAATTGTTATGTAGAAAACTGAAAAATAATAAATCAATTAAAATTTTAAAAGTTAGAAATGTTAGACATGCACAAACCATTGTATTTTACTTTTGGCTCTAAACCATTAATCCCCCCCAAAAAAGTTGCTACCTCATTTGGCAGATACAGAAAAAAAAGAAAGAAAAAGAAAGCCTCCTGCTTTTCTCGGGTAAAGCCTGAAGCTCTGTCTCTTCTGACTTGTACCAGACCAGCTGACACTGTGAATGGACCCAGTGATAAGCTCAGGAGTGATCCTATTAAGACACATTTATTTCATTTTTTTCTGAATGGTAGAGTGTAATTCTGAGGGTCTTTTCAACCACACATTGGTTTGGTTCTCCGACCCACGTCAGGTTGCTGTATGAACAGGTCCACCACCACCACCCAGAGAGGAAGAAGCAAACTACAACTGTTCCTTGAATCACTGGAGACTGGAGTTGAAAAAGTTGACCACAGTCCTGTCAAAAATCCTCATGTAAAATTTTAATTTATTTATAAAAAGGAAACACTGACAAAACCATAGGATAAGTAATTCTACGCAATTCCTACCACCAGAACTCTGTATCCCATCACCTTCCCTGAAAGCTTTCCTATTCTTTAACCCTCTGAGGGTATGGACCCAGGGTCATTATTCCTTTTCATTCTAAATATGATGTTTTTTGGTGTCTTTCAGTATGGGTTAATTCTGTTTAACCCTCTGGGTTTCTTGAACCTTTATGACTTTTATGTTGTCTAGATTAGAGAAGTTCTCAGCTATTATGTCCTGTAGAATACTTTCTACCCCTCCCTTTCTTTATTCCTCTGGTAGACCTATAATTTATATATATATATTTTGAAGTCATCCCATATGTCTCTAATATTGTTTTCAGTATCTCTTAATCTCTTTTTGAGATATCTTACTTCTTTCTTAATTTTCTCTGATTCATCCTCAATCTTGCTTATTGTATTTTCTGCCTCACTTATTCTATTCTCTCCCTTCTATTGTTTTCTGTCGCTTGGCTAGTTTGTTACCCTATTCTGATACTGTGTTAGCTTTTTCAGCTAGTTTTGCTCTTAGCTCAGCTATTTCAGCTTTGAGCTCTCTAATTACCTGGAGATAGTGTTTTCTGTCAGAATCTCATTTATTTTTTCCCCATTTCTGGTGACATTTCTTTCAAAGTCTTTCCTCACTCCTGTGACTAATGTTTCATCTAGTGTTTGGATGTTGTCCTCATTCTTATGTGCTTCTATCTTTGGGGGGCTTTTAGCTGGACTTTTGTCCTGGTTCATTTCTCCAATGTTTCTTCTTAGTTTAACCATTGTATTGTGTTATGAGGTTCTTCACTCTGTACTTTTCAATCCACAGATCACTCTTGCCTGGATTGACTTGTGTCTAAGTAAGGTACTTAAAGAGTTCACAGTTGTGGAAATGAACAGTTGTTTCGATGTTATCTCAATCCCTGAGTTGAAGCACAGTGGCTGTTGAAACCTCTTTTGTTCCTTTTCTTCCCTGTTGGCTGTGGTAGCCTGAGGGCTTTTTACCTGTAAATAGTTTTTTTTTTTTTTCAGCCTAATCACTGACTCCTGACCAAGAGGTAAATCAGGGTGAGGAAGAGACAGCACAATGATTATGCAGAGACTCCCACACCCCAAAAATCCAAAGCTCCCAGGCTCAATTCAGCTTCTCTGATGGCAGACAGAGCCAAGCCAGGCAGCACTACTGGGCCCTGTAAGTTTATAAACAAGTCCCATTTGTAGTCTGTGGATCCTGAGGCAAATATTCACCATGTTATCATCAGGAGAACAATGTGGAAAGGTTCCCACTATACAGCCCCAATGCTAGGCCACCAGAATGTAGATCTTCTCCTGAGTTTCCTGATCAGTTCACTGCCACCCAATGTCAGCACAGGGCTTCCCCCCTGCTGCTCTATCCTCTGAGAGCAGTAGCAATGGAGACTCACAGTTACATTTGGTGAATCTTAGGGGAGTTCTCTCCTCCCTTCAGCAGTCTTTTTGTTGGTAAAACAGACTGGAGGTGGCTCCTCAACTGGCAATCTGTGAGTGTTACCAGTCGATCAGGAGTAGATAGGTGCTTTAGCCCCAGGAATCACTTCTTAGGCTCCTATCTGTCCATGAGCCACATGTGTTTTCATTCACTGGTGACCTGGTGGGTTCTCAAAGTAGTCCATTCTCATCTTGTTGCAGTCTCAGGTGATCTTTGATATTCCTTCTTCTTTAGAGAAGTTTCTCAAATAGGTAGAGCTGGATGTCTGGGCATAGTTGTGGTCTCTGGATGCTCTCGTGATTTGGTGGGTTCCCAAAGTAGTTCTAGTTCCATCTTGTTGCAATTCCAGATGGTCTCCTCTGCTTCCTCTTCTTTTAGATGAAGCAATCATGTTCATTTGCTGAGTTAATGAGGTAATCATAGGGGATAAAATGTAGAAATCACAGAGGCAGTAGCACAACTGGTTGATGCTACATGCTGCAATGCTTAAGGACCCAGGTTCAAGCCACCAGCTCCCACCTGCAGAGGGAAAGTTTTGCACCTTCTGTACCCCAAAAAAATTTTAGTCCATACACCCAGAGGGGGGGAAATGTTAGGGGAACATGAGCAGAGAGCTCTGAACTCCAATTGCAACAGGACATGGAGAGAAAAGAGAAAAAAGGGAGGGACATTTGGAGTAGTAATAAGTGTAGGTGTGACTTGGAAAGGAAGAGAAGACGGGACTATAAATAAGATGAGCAAAGATATATAAGTATAGACAGCTAGATATAGAATATTCAACATGTATCTGTGACGATAGGAGAACTGCTATAGCTTCCAATGGAGGAAATGGGGATACAAAACTCTAGTGGTGAGAATGATGCAGTATTGTATCACTGTTATCTTGTAATTTTGTAAATCAATATTAAGTCACAAATAAAATTTTAAAAAATTTTAAATTTCTCTCTGTCTCTATCCAATAAACATTTTTAAAAAATATATTTAAAAAAGAGAAGAAAAAAAAGAAGAAAGAGAAAGGAAAGAAAGGAAAGGAAAGGAAAGGAAAGGAAAGGAAAGGAAAGGAAAGGAAAGGAAAGGAAAGGAAAGTCACAGAGCCTGACACAGCCTGATACAGCACCACAGGGGATATCAGGGGCCTTACTCAGTAGAGTTCCCATGTTACCATGCACACAGATGCAGCTTTGAGTCACAGACCACCACATGTAAGCACCCACAGTGGGGAGGAACTTTATAAGTGGTGGAGAAGTACTGCTGCAGTATTTCCTCCTCCTCACTCTATCTCTTTCTTTCTCTCTCCACTCTAAAGGAAATATTCTAAATGAAAGATAAGAAAAAAATATATGACACATTATTGGTTCACCAGGTCCTTTAAGGTGCTTCATCCAGCAGTGTGTGTGTGTGTGTGTGTGTGTGTGTGTGTGTGTGTGTGTGTGTGTGTGTGTGTGTGTGTGTGTGCTGTGTGTACCAAAGCATGATTTAGTGCTGGCTTTTGGTGGTTCTGGGGGTTTGAACCTGGTCCAAGAGCCACAGGCATGCAAGTCATTTGCAACCCTTTGGCTGTCTCCCCAGCTCCTGCATCCAGCACTTCACTGAGGAAGAAGCCAAATCAGTTGACCCTCCCTTTAAGCTCCATTTTGGATACATGTGAGTCTCTATCCCATGCACTGCTGGACTCAGTCCCTGGTTAGACTCAGAGGTGAGAGATAACCAGATTATAGAGCAGCAGATTGCTAACCCATGGCTCTTGCTGAACTCTTCTCCCTATACAACATCAAGTTCTGAAAGTTTCTACAAGGCAAGAAAGAGACTCCACCTGCCACCCCAAACATGGTTCTACAGATAGATCTCAACTCAACATTGCAGGTAGGAAATATTATACATGGAAATATGGGGTATGGATGGATTGTACTTACTGGGCAGGGAGATGAAAAGCTATTCTACTCACTGGACAGAGAAGTGAGCAGCCCGCTTACTCACTGGACAGGAAGGTGAGAAGCCTACTGCACTCACTGGGCAGGGAGGTTAAAAGCCTTTGTTTTCACTGGGCAGGGAGGTAAGAAGCCTTCTCTACTTACTGGGCAGGGAGGTGACAAGCCTATAAGACAGTGATGCTCATCAGGAACTGAGGGAATGAAACCAGGTGGCACAGTGGACAACAACCACCTCACCTCCTCTCCCACCATGTCAGAGGCATCTCTGCCCAAGGGATTCCCTTCTGCCCAAGATGCAGAGCATGAACCTGCAGGATACCTTCATGACAAATAATCCCTCCAAGAATAACAGCTGCTGGAGAAGAATGAGAGAAAGGTATCTTATTATTGTCATTGCAGATTTTCCTCCCTTCTCTTATAAATCACTGTCTCTGAAAGGTCACCCTTTGAGGTTGATGTCTTTCTTGGGGGACATGCTTTCTTTCTCCTCCTCAGTCACAGGGTCTGCCTGTCACAAGAGCAGCCGATACAGTGGACAAGCTTATAAAAAACTTAAATTGCAGCCACATGGATCGCTAAGATAAAACTTCCTAGAGCACTGAGGTCCTGGCCTTTTTAAAAATTCAATTTATGGGCTTCTCTGCTTTCAGGGGTCCCTTGCCAATTCCAGCTTTTGAAAAGAACCATAAACCAGAGAACCTTTCAGAAGACAGTGATTCTGCTTTAACCAGTCTTGCTCTCCTTGTGCATCCACCCCACCCACTCAGCCACCCAGCCACCCGCACAGCCATTTAGGTATGTGCCCCTCCCAACAACTGGCTGAGTGCCAGGTTCTGTCCTGTGCTGTAAGGATACAGATATTCATATCCAGGGCCCCTGGTCTTGTGGAACAAGTGTGCTAGGCTGATAAACTACTGGAGCAGAATGATTCATTAGAATAATACTATAGTTAAGGGAGAGTGATAGCATGATGGTTATGCAAAATAGTTTCATATCTGAGGCTCTAAAATCCCAGGTTCCTTCCTCTTGAACCACCATAAGCCAGAGCTGATCAGTGCTCTGATGTGTTGGTATGCTTCTGGATTCTGTTTGTGAAGCCTTCTGTTTTTATCATCACATTGGGTTCTCTTTTGTTGCTTGCTATATGTTCTGTTTGCACGTCCACTGTTGGCTGGGCACCCTCCTGCCTCCGGGATATTGTTTTGGTCTTTCCCCTCTGCCTCTGGGACATTTGGTTTAGTCAGCTGGTTTAAGCTTCTTTCTTCTCCCTGCCCCCTATCGTATGTATTTCCTTGGTTCCTGACTCTTCTGCCAGAGGAGGGAGACAGGACAGATTTGTGTTGTGATTAGGTTGTAGGACTGCATCCCTGCTCATGAATAAAGATTGAACTGCGTTCTCAGTTCAAAAAAAAAACTTTTTTTTTCAGGCGCAATTTTTTTTTTTTTTTTTAAATGAGGAGGACGTTTCTTGCCTCTGTGGGCAAGGCCTATCAGGCTAAAGAACATTTCCTGCCTCTGTGGGCATCTCTTGCCTCTGGGGGCGCTTCATGCCTCAACGGGCGTTTCCTGCCTCTGTGGGCATCTCTTGCCTCTAGGGGCATTTCATGCCTCAATGGGTGTTCCTTGCCTCTGTGGGCATTACCTAGAAAGGAGGGGGGGTGTGTGTTACCTATAGAGTCCCAAGGCAGCTGGCTGCAGTCAGTCTTTAAGAAGCCCAGAAGCATAAAGGGAAGCTGCTGTAACGTGTAACGTGTCCAGGAGGTGTGCCAGTAAGTCCGATAGAAGTCTCAGTCCAAAGTAGATGACCACAGATGAAATGCCAGGGGGTGAAATGATGCACGTCTGCCTCAATGGGGGTGATCAGCCACTGGAAATCTGCTTTTCTGTAGAGAGTGAGCTTTGGAGTCTGTGAATCTGTTTCTTTAGGTTGTGCCAGGTCACATCATTGGTTTCGGGGGGTGTGTTATAGTCTTGCCATCTTGTGGGCGATGTCAGAGAACAGGGGTCCAAATGGATTTCTTGAACCAGATTATTGAGATCTCACCATGTAGCATCATGAGTCCCCAGAGGGCATCCTAGTCCAAAAAGCTCTTTGAAATTCCATTTAGGGTGCTTCTGGAAATTTTTGCTGGATTGCTACAGGCACCCATTTTTAAAAACATCTTCCCATAGAAGAAAGAACCGAATCAGGAGGGTAGAACCAGCCACGTGTCTCCACTTTTGGGGACCGCCAGGGCAATGGAGAACACTCCCCAAGTCAGAGTAGTCTCTCTTCACAGGAAACATGTGAGAGGTAGTCCAGAAAGTCCCAGGGGAAATCTCTGTGCATCTCCCAAGCTCCACGATCATGGCCACAAGGAACCAAAGTTTCCCGGTCAGGGAACCAAAGTGTGGCCCAGAGTGACTCCGCGGAGGCAGGACCCGCATTCTTATGAACTCTGCAGCCCACAGTGGCCCACGAGTCAGGTGGCAGCTCCAGCAGAGAAGGTGAAAGACACGGAGAGTGAGAGAGCAGCAGGACCGTGTGCCGCACCCGCCTCACCAACTGCAGCCCATAGTGGACAGGTAGCCAAACAGCTTTACTCATCTGGTGGATGGGTGGGTTAGGTCCCACATTGGTGTTAGCCCCTGTTCAGGCACCATTTTGTCATTTTTGCCAGGCTGGCTTTGCGGGCAGGAGACAGAGACAACCAAGGACTCATGGCTGAGCTGAGAATGCAGTTCAATCTTTATTCATAAGCGGGGATGTGGTTCAACAAACTAATCTAATCTAATCACAATGCAATTCTGTCTTGTATCTCTCTCCTCCAGTGGAAGAGTCAGGAACCAAGGAAATACATATGATAGGGGGCAGGGAGAAGAAAGAAGCACGAACCAGCGATGACTAAACCAAATGTCCCAGAGGCAGAGGGGGGAAGACCAAACCAATATCCCGGAGGCAGGGGGGTGCCCAGCCAACAGTGGACGTGCAAACAGAACACATAGCAAGCAACAAAAGAGAACCCAATGTGATGATAAAAACAGAAGGCTTCACAAACAGAATCCAGAAGCATACCAACACTGATGTCTATCTATCTATTATCTATCTTTCTATCTATCTATCTCTTTATATACCCCACTGAGCTCTCTCATTAAAATAAAATATTTGTAAAATAAACACACTATAATATTCTTTTGTTAATGCCTCCAGGGTTATTGTCTACCCCTCTGTGAGGATGAACCGAAATTCCTTTGGGGTGCAGAGTTCTGTCTTATGTAATTGCTTCTCCACTAGAGAAGAGACTGGCAGGTTGATCCAAACCCACAGACTCCAAAATGTGGTTTTTAGACAGTGAGATAATTGGCCAGTCCTTTCTTCTCCTGCCAAGGCCTCTCTCCCTTTCTTCTAAATTTCTCTTTTTGACAGTTAAGCCCAGACCCCATTTTCTCCTGATGCCTGTGGCTTTAAGAATCTTTCTTTGTTTTACTGTTGGGACCTCTGACTGTATTTTCTAGAAATAAAAAACAGTAAGTGTGTTCTCTCTGTCAGTGTGGCCAACAAGGAACAGCTGGCAGCTTTGTAAATGGATCCATTAAATCCCAGCTCTGTAGTAGGGTAGAAACTGCCACAGCCAGTTCTTCTCAATTTCATTTGCAATCGGAATCAGCAGGATGGAGTTTTGTTGTAGTTGTTGTTGCTTATTTATTATTGGATAGAGACAGGAAGAAATTGAGAGGGGAGGAGGAGATGGAAAGGAAGAGAGACAGAGAGATACTTGCAGTCCTGCTTCACCACTCATGAGGCTTACCCCCACATACACACCAGGGAGTGGGAACCAGGGGCTTGATCCTAGGTCCTTGCACACTGTAATGTGTGCACTTAACCAGGTGCACCACCAGCCAGCCTCTAGACCATTTCTTTCTTGAGGCTATCAGTACTTTCCCTTGTTCTGGATTTGGAGTTTAATTTTGTAAGAAAAATCAGGCAAAAAAAAATCAGCAGCACAAGTAAGAGGCAAAGAGACCTACCTGAGCAACAGGCTCTAAACAGAATAAATTCAAACAATAGTTTCCTTTTCTACTAACCCATCAGCTTATGGCTGGAAGTGGGAAGGAAATCACTGATTTTTATGCCTAGTCTATGCACAGTTCCAGACTCTTGTAGGTAGTGATGGTGGCAAGGAAAATCATTAGTGAGAAGAAAGAGAACCTGTTTAATAGGAAGGAAATAATGCTGAGGTTGCACCAGCTCACAGGAGGTGAAGTAAAACCAGAGCAGAGAAAAACCTCTTCCCATTCACCCATCCCTGACAAAAACTTTCTTGGGGAGGGTCAGAGCCTTGTTCAGTCCTAGCAAATGGCCCACACCAACCCCTGCAAGCAAGACTTAATCAATGACACTGATGGCATCCCAGCCACTTTGTCTCTGTTCATGTATTTCTAACAGATTTTAGAGGACTTTTTAGGTCTTTCTGTTGTGTTATCATATATACCAATTCCAGTCTAAGTTCTGCTTTTTGTTCTTCCTTCTGATCTTATTTTTCAACCTCTGTCTGTGGGTGTGATCATCCCATATTTATCCTTCTCTTTCTGGCTTATCTCACTTAAAATGATTCCTTCAAACTCCATCCAAGATGGGCTGAAAAAAGGTGAATCCACCATTTTTAAGCTGAGTAGTATTCCCTTGTGTATATAGACAACAACTTGCTCAACCAGTCATCTTTTGTTGGACACCTGGGTTGCTTCTAGGTTTTGGCTATTACAACTGTGCTGCTATGAACATAGGTGTATACAAATCTTTTTAGATGGATGTGTTTGGTTCCTTAGGATATATGCCCAGGAGAGGAATTGTAGGGTCATAGGGTAGGTCCACTTCTAGCCTTCTGAGAGTTCTCAAGACTGCTCTCCACAGGGGTTGGACCAACTGACATTGTCATCAGCAATGCAAGAGAGTTTCACAACCTCTCCAGCATTTGTTGCTGCTACCTTTTCTGATGTATGACATTCTCAGAGGAGTAGTAGCTCATTATTGCCTTAATTTGCATTTTCTGAGAATCAGTGACTTGGAGCATTTTTTCATATATTTGATGGCCTTTTGGGTCTCTATTTTGATGAATATTCTGTTCATATCCTCTCCCCATTTTTGATAGGCTCATCTGTTTTCTTGTTGCTGAATTTGGTGAGCGATCTTTTCAATTATTTGTAGAAAATATTCTATATTAACAATTACATGGTAAGGTTATCCAATAGTATAAATTTTTTAAAAAATGTAGGTAAGAAGGAGCCAGCATGAGGCCAGGTGTTAGCACACCTGGTTTAGTGCACATATTACCATGTACAAGGACCTGGGTTCAAGCCCCTAGTCCTCACCCACAGGGAGGATACTTCACAAGCAGTAAAGCAGTGTTGCAGGTGTCTCTCTCTCCTCTATGTACTCTCCTTCTCAATTTCTCTCTGTCCTATCAAATTAAATAAATATTAAAAAGAAAGAGAGAGAGAAATGAAGGAAGAGAGAAAAGAAAGAGAGAAAGAAAATTTAAAAAGAGAAGGAACCAGCTGAGTATTATAGCACAAAACTTAGGTGTCTATGACCCAAAAGGCCCTAAGGTCAATATCCATTAACACCATATGTAGGATTATGTGAAAGTACGGCAGAGAATAGGGGGACTCCCCATCCTTGAGATGGAGGTCTGAAAAGATACTCCACCTGTCAGTCTCTCCCTTTCAAGGATAGAGCTTGGAGGGAAACACTTTTCTGACTCTTTTTTTCCCCTTGTCAGTCTCCCAGGCTTCACAGAGGCCTGCAACCTCTCACACTTAACTCATTTCCCTGCTGCAGACCAAATGGCTGCCTGCTTGAAAGTTCACTTAAAGTTCACTATGTTCATTCTAAGTTCACCATCTTTTGATCACATACAAAGTATACTCCATCACACTGCCTTGCCAGTAACTTAACAGTGAGACCTCACACCTTATTTCCTCATCCTTTGATCACCATGATTTACATCAAACTCTGCCCTTCTCTGCTTTATCTCACTCTGCTGGTTTAACCACCATGTTTTCTTTATACCTTTAGATAATTAACAATCCTTACTTCATAGTAACCAACTGCTTTGACCTTTTGGTATCTCATCAATTCCCATCATTCCTTAGCCCTCCCCACCATAGGGGTACTGACCTTTTGGAAACCTATGATTACTGACATATGTGAAAAATGTTCTTTGTTCCACTTGCTATGTAAGCTCTGTCTTTTTCTGAATAAAACTGGAAGTTCATACCTGAATTTCTCCTGGCATTTCCTTCTGCATCACTTGGATCCCTTGAATCAGTGACGGGAAAGCCAGCAGCTACCTCGGTTGTGAGCCCACCCATGTGAGCACAAGCAACCATATGCCAGAACTGATCTGAGTGATGCTCATGTTTCTCTTTCTTTTCTTTTTTTTTATTTTATTTATTTTCCCTTTTGTTGCCCTTGTTGTTTTTATTGTTATTATTGTTGTCGTCATTGTTAGATAGGACAGAGAGAAATGGAGAGAGGAGAGGAAGACAGAGAGGGGGAGAGAAAGATAGACACCTGCAGACTTGCTTCAGCGCCTGTGAAGTGACTCCCCTGCAGATGGGGAGCTGGGGGCTTGAACCTGGATCCTTAAGCTGGTCCTTGCACTTTGCGCTACGTGCGCTTAACCCACTATGCTACCGCCCAACTCCCTTCTCTTTCTTTTCCTCCCTTCTTCTCTCATATTTCAAAAATAATGTGAATCTTAAAAATTAAAAATGTAGGAACATGAAAGTACTATAGAAGTATATCAGGGACTGGACGGTGGTGCACTGGGTTAGGCACACATGGTGTGCAGCACAAGGACTGGTATAAAGACCCTGGTTCAAGTCCCCCCCACCACCTGCAGGAGGGCCACTTCACAAGAAGTGAAGCAGACCTCTGGATTTCTCTCTGTCCTATCCAACAACAACAATAGCAGCAGCAACAACAAAATACAATAATGATAAAAACAACAAAAAATTTCCCCCAGGAGTAATATATTTGTAATGCAGGGACTATAGATATGACCCTGGAGGCAAAAATTTAAAAAAGTATATCCAGTAGTTATTTAGTCAAAACATTGTGCCATGTATTTTGGATTCAAAAATGATTGGGGCTTGGGGCAAAAACATATTTATCCTTGTGTTTTGTTGTCATTCCATTTTATATTTCATGTATTTACCTTGGTACTTTAAAAATGTGGGTAGAAAAGAGTGGAAGCTATAAAATGGATGACTTGAACATTGATAGCTTTGCACAGTTTTATTTAACAATAAAAATATCTTTTAAATAGAGAATCTTCTCCCAGAACATTTAAATTATGACTTCATAGAACATTACAGTGTGAAAAGACCTTCAGGGTGGTCCCAAGTGCTTGATTCCTCAGATAGCTGTAAGAACTAAGGCTGAGAAAGGAACCAAGACCTCATATCACACTGTGAGTTTATGTCAAAGACAAATTTAAAACCCAGGCTTCCTTCTTTCTGTGCATATGGCCTTACTGCTAGGTGTAGATTTGCAGGCTGCAATGTAGGTTGGCATGGATTCCTGCAAGGTCTGTAGTTCTGTCACTGACTTTGAAACACAGTGACAAAAGTACACTTTGCCTCTGAACCATAGTGCTGCAAAATCAACCACACACACACACACACACACACACACTGAGCAAACTAAGATTCAAACATTTGTCACCACCTCTGAGTGATTTACAATGCATCTTTTTCATTGCCAAATAAATACCTGAGTTACTTCTGTTTTTCCTGTGGACAGAGGCTGCCATGCAGGTTCTGCAGAGGGTTCCCTGCTAGCCAAATAGAACCCTGTCTTCAATGGTGCTAAACCTGTACATCAGCTATGGGCCTGAAAAGGAAGACATATCCACATGAAAGGGAAAAGAGATGTTCCATGAGGTTTTGCTCAGTTCTTATTCAGTTGAGACTGTGACAGTCAGAATTTCATCCCACAAGATCCTGGAAAGATGAAACAAAAAGCAGTAATGCTTAGAATTTTAATGTGCATAGACACTCCTTGAGGACCTCATTAAAAGGCTAATTTTGACTAGCTGGTCTTAGTTAATCCCTGGGATCCTTCATGATTAACAAGATCCCAGCTGAGGAGGCTTCCAGAGGCTGGGCTACAGAGCAGCAGCAACTCTGTTTCTCTTCTCTATTCTCCCCTGTCAACTAGGAATACCAAAGGAGATCAGGCAGGACTAGAATGACCTCAGGAACCCACCAAATCAACAGTGAGTGCAAATATGTGTGACAGAGAGGAGACTAGGGAAATTTAGTTGCTGGTAATAGTCCACCAGTTTACCAGTTGAGGCAGCACCTCCAGTCTATTTTACCAACAAAAAGACTGCTGAAGGGAGGAATATTGCTGAAGGGAAGAAATATTGGAGAAATGAACCAGGACAAGAGTCCAGCTAAAAGCTCCCCAAAGGTCAAAGCACAAAATAATAAGGTCAACATTCAAACACTAGCTAAGAAAATAATCACAGGAGTGAGTAAAGAGTTTGAAAGAATTTTCATCAGAAATGCATAACAACAAATGAGACTCTGGAAGAAAACACTATCTCAAGGTTATTAGAGAGCTGATAGCTGAAATAGCTAAGAACACAACTCGCTGGACAAGCTAAAACAATATCAAAAAAGGGTAACAAAATATATGAACTCCAGAAAACAGTAGAGGGGAGAGAAAATAGAATCAATGACGCTGAAGACAGAATTAGCAAGATCAAGGACGAATTAAAGACAACTAAAAAAGAAGTAAGAGATCTCAAAAGGAGATTAAGAGATACTGAAAACAACAACAGAGACATATAGGATGACTTCAAAAGAAATAATATACACATTATTGGCTTACTAGAGGAAGAAAGAGAGGGAGGGGAAGAAATCATTAACCAGAACATAATAGCTGATAACTTCTCTAGTCTTGACAACATCAAAGACATAGAAGTTCAAGAAGCCTAGAAGGTCCCAAGCAGAATTAGCCCAGTCTTAAAGACACCAAGACACATCATATTTAGAATGGAAAGGAATAAGGATAAAGAAAGGGTCCTGAAGGTTACAAGAGAAAAACTAAGAGCCAGCTACAGAGAAAAACCCACAAATTAGCAGCAGACTTCTCCACACAAATACTATAGTCCAGAAGAGAATGGCAAGATATCTATCAAGTGCTCAATGAGAAAGGCTTTCCACCAAGACTACTGTATCCTGCTTGACTGTCATTCAGACTAGATGGAGGCATAAAAACCTTCTTAGTCAAGCAGCAGTTGAAAGAATCAAGTATCACTAAGCCTGCCCTGAAGGACGTTCTGAAAGTTCTCCCATAAACAGCCAGACCACCATAAATAGGCCATATATCAGAACACTCTAAAACTCTACACTCTAAAACTCTACAAGAATGTCATTAAAATATCTTCAATCTTTGATATCAATAAGTGTTAATGGCCTGAATTCACATATTAAAAGGCACAGAGTAGGAAGACGGATCAGAAAACACAACCCAACAATATGCTGTCTACAGGAAACCCACATAAATCAACAAGAAAAACACAGACTCAAAGTGAAAGGATGGAAAACTATCATACAAGCCAATGACCCACAATAAAGGGTAGGAACAGATATTCTCTTATCTGACACGATAGACTTTAAAATAAATAAAATTAACAAAGATAGAGATGGACATTATTTAATGTTCAGAGGATCAGTAAATCAAGAGGAATTAATAATTATTAACATCTATGCAACCAATGAGAAGCCATCTAAATACATCAAACATCTACTGAAAGAGCTACAATATATTAACAGCAACACAGTAATAGTAGGGGACTTCAACACCCCATTCTCTCAACTTGACAGATCATCCAGGCATAAAATCAATAAAGAAATGATGGAGCTAAATGAGGAGATAGATAAACTAGAATTATTTAACATTTTCAGAGTCATTCACACCAAGAAAATGGAATATACATTCTACTCAAGTCCACATGGGTCATTCTCAAGGACAGACCATATGTTAGGCCACAAAGACAGCCTCATCAAATTCAAGAGCATTGAAATTATCCCAAGCATCTTCTCAGATCACAGTGGAATTAAACTAACACTTAACAATCAACAAAAGATTAATAATAGTCCCAAAATGTGGAAGCTCAACAGTACATTAATTAACAACTACTGGGTCAGAGAAGAGATAAAGGAAGAAATAAACATGTTTTGAGAGTTTAAGGAAAATGAAGACACAATCTGTCAAAATATTTGGGACATGGCTAAGGCAGTACTGAGAGGGAACTTCATAGCCATACAAGCACACATTAGGAAACAAGAAAAAGCACAAATAAACAGCCTGATTGCATATATTAAAGACCTAGAAGAATAAAGGAACCCTAAACCAACCAGAAGAACAGAAATCACTAAAGTTAGGGCAGAAATCAATAACACTGAAAATAAGAAAACCTTACAAAATATCAATGAAAGTAAATGTTGGTTCTTTGAAAGAGTGAACAAAATCGACAAACCTTTAGCCAGACTCACAAAACAAAAAAGGGAGAAGACCCAAGTAAATTGGATAGTAAATGAAAGAGGAGATATCACAACAGACACCACAGAAATTCAACATATGCGAGGTTTCTATGAACAACTATATGCCACCAAGCTAGAGAACCTGGAAGAAATGGATGATTTCCTAGAAACCTACAAATTTCTAAAATTATATAAAGAGGAACTAGATAACATGAACAGGCCCATCACAGCTAATGAAATTGAAACAGTTATCAAAAACCTTCCTAAGAATAAAAGTCATAGACCAGATGGTTTTACAAATGAATTCTACAAAACCTTCAAAGAAGAACTAATACCTCTACTTTTAAAAGTCTTCCAGAAGGTTGAAGACATTGGAATATTTCCTTCCAGTTTTTATGAAGCCAAGATCACTTTGATACCAAAAAGCATACAGGGACACAACCAAAAAAGAAAACTACAGTCCAGTATCTCTGATGAACATGGATGCTAAACTACTGAATAAAATTCTAGTCAACTGGATACAGCAGTATATTAAAAACATTGTTCATCATGACCAAGTGGGGTCATTGATGCAAGGTTGATGCATTGATGCAACCCATTGATGCAAGGTTGGTTTAATATACATAAATCAATCACCTGATCCACCACATCAACAAAAGCAAGATCAAAAACCACATGGCTATATCAATAGATACAGAGAAAGCCTTTGACAAAATACAACATCCATTTATGATTAAAACACTACAAAAAGTGGGAATAGATGGAAAAATTCCTCTAGACATCGGAGTCTATATATAGCAAACCTACAGCCAACATCATACTCAATGGTAAAAAACTGGAAGTATTTCCGCTCAGATCAGGTACTAGACAGGGATGCCTACTATCACCATTACTATTCAACATAATGTTGGAAGTTCTTGCCATAGCAATTAGGCAGGACCAAGGAATTAAAGGCATACAGATTGGAAGAGAAGAAGTCAAACTCTCCCTATTTGCAGATGACATGATAATATACATAGAAAAACCTAAGGAATCCAGCAAGAAGCTTTTGGATATCATCAGGCAATGCAGGTGTCAGGCTACAAAATTAACATTCAAAAGTCAGTGGCATTCCTCTATGCAAACACTAAGTTAGAAGATGTTGAAATCCAGAAAGTACATCCTTTTACTATAGCAACAAAACCAATAAAATATCTAGGAATAAAACTAACCAAAGAAGTGAAAGACTTGTATACTGAAAATTATGAGTCACTACTCAAGGAAATTGAAAAAGATACAAAGAAGTGGAAAGATATTCCATGTTCATGGGTTGGTAGAATTAAATCAAAATGAATATACCACCCCGAGCCATCTACAAATTTAATGCTATCCCCATCAAGATCCCAACCACATTTTTTAAGAGAATAGAACAAATGCTACAAATGTTTATCTGGAACCAGAAAAGACCTAGAATTGCCAAAACAATCTTGAGAAAAAAGAACAGAACTGGAGGCAACACACTCCCAGATCTCAAATTGTATTATAGGGCCATTGTCATCAAAACTGCTTGGTACTGGAACATGAATAGACACACTGACCAGTGGAATAAATTGAGAGCTCAGAAGTAGCCCCTACACCTATGGACATCTAATTTTTGACAAATGTTCCCAGACTATTAAATGGGGAAAGCAGAGTCTCTTCAACAAATGGTGTTGGAAAAAATGGGTTGGAACATGCAGAAGAATGAAACTGAACCACTATATTTCACCAAACAGAAAAGTAAATTCCAAGTGAATCAAGGACCTAGATGTTAGACCAGAAAATATCAGATACTTAAAGGAAAATATTGGCAGAACTCTTTTCCGCATAAAATTTAAAGATATCTTCAATGAAATAAATCCAATTGCAAAGAAGACTATGTCAAGTATAAACCTATGGAACTACATCAAATTAAAAAGCTTCTGCACATCAAAAGAAACCACTACCCAAACCAAGAAACCCCTCACAGAATGGTAGAAGATCTTCACATGCCATACATCAGACAAGAGACTAACAACCAAAATAAATAAAGAGCTTACCAAACTCAACAAGAAAACAAATAACCCAATCCAAAAACGGGGAGAGGACATGGACAGAATATTCACCACAGAAGATATCCAAAAGGCCAAGAAACATATGAAAAGTACTCTAAGTTTCTGATTGTCAGATAAATGCAAATAATGACAACAATGAGATACCACTTCACTCCTGTGAGAATGTCATACATCAGAAAAGGTAACAGCAGCAAATGCTGGAGAGGTTTTGGGGTCAAAAGAACCCTCCTGCACTGCTGGTAGGAATATAAATTGGTCTAACCCCTATGGAGAACAGTCTGGAGAACCCTCAGAAGGCTAGAAAAGGAACTGACCTATGACCCTGCAATTCTTCTCCTGGGGATATATCCTAAGGAAACCAACACACCCATCCAAAAAGGTCTGTGCACACATATGTTCTTGGCAGCACAATTTGTAATAGCCAAAACCTGGAAGTAATCCATGTGTCCAACAACAGATGAGTGGTTGAGCAAGTTGTGGTCTATCTACACAATGGAATATAACTCAGCTATTAAAAACGGTGACTTCACATTTTTCAGCCGATCTTGGATGGAGTTTGAAAAAATCATGTTAAGTGAAATAAGTCAGAAATGGAAGGCTGAATATGGGATGATCTCACTCTCAGGCAGAAATTGAAAAAATATATCAGAAGAGAAAAAACAAGTAGAGCCTGAACTGGAATTGGTGTATTGCACCAAAGTAAAAGACTGTGGGGTGGGGTGGGGGGAGAATACAGGTCCAAAAGGGATACAGAGGACCTAGTGGGGGTTGTATTGTTATATGGAAAACTGAAAAATTTTATGCATGTACAAACTATTGTATTTATTGTCTAATGTAAAACATCAATTCCCCAATAAAGAAATTAAAAAAAAAAAAGATCCCAGCTGATATTGATGATGATGCTTCTGGTCCAGGGATCACAGTTTGAGGAGTCAAATTATCCTCAGTGAAAATGCATGAACTTTGGGGTCAGGACAGCCTCAACTCAATTTTTCTCCATGCCAGTAGGGCAATATCAAAGTATTTACCTGTTGGTACGCTTCTAAATTCTGCTCCTAAGACCCCTTCTGTTTCATTGGTTTAATCCCCCCTGCTTAAAACTGTATTCTATTTAAATAACCACTGTTAACTAATTACTCTCCTGCCTCTAGGGCATTGGTTTAATCCTCACTGGTCTGTGCTTTTTCCTTCTCCCCACCCCCTATCCTACATATATTCTCTTCAGACCTGACTTTTCCACCTTAGGATAGATAAGGACAAGATTGTGATTAGAGATAGTTTAGATTGTGCTGCATTCCAGATGAATAAAGACTGAACTGCGTACCACTCAGCCATGAGTCCCTGGTCATCTCTCTCTCCCGCCCATGAAGCTAGCCTGACATTTACCCATCCTAAGCCCATGATTCCATGTTTGTAAATAACTATTTCTGCATCCACCTCACTGCATGTTGTATGGATTGTATAGACACCTTATACTATATATGTAGCCTACCTGGGGACCAGGAGGTAGTGCACCTGATTAAGCACACACATTACAGTCCACAGGGTTCCAGGCTCAAGCCCCTGGTCCCCACCTGCAGGGGGATGATGGGCCTAGACCTTGAATAAATCCGTCCATTGTTATCGGCCATTCCTATCAGGAACAACACACTAGACCCCTTTGTGGGCCCCCATAGGACTTTGCCCTCAACTTGGATCAACAATGGTAGAGAATGGTCCATCCTCTGAAAGGAGGCTGGACAATATACTCCATGCTACACCTGAGAAGATGGGTCCTGATATTGGGGCAGCTTGGAATGCTCCTACGTATGACCACAGAATGTGAGCTCAGATCTATAGGGATGCAGAGGTCACATAGGCTCCAAAGCTGAATATGGCTCTCAAATCACATCAAATCGATGGGGTTTACAGTCAACAATATTTACACACCTTTCCCATATTTTGGAGCTACTCTCTTCCCTAATCCAGCTTTCTGGTCCTTCTGCCAGCCATGACATCACCTCCCCAGATAATAATTGGGATCCGCCTGCATATCAGATTTCAGGCTCAGGCATAAAACAAAAACAAAAACAAAAAAACACTAGTATATCCACAGGCCCTTTGGAATATAATTAAAATATATGCCTACTAGCTATCTACAAAATGGAGGGCCCCCAACTCTTCATCTGCACTATTCCAGCCTTTAGGTCCATGATTGGTCAACAATTTGTTAGGCTTTGTATGTTAACTCTATTTTCAACCACCAGGTTCCAGATGCTAGCATGATGCCAACCAGACTTCCCTGGACAGACAATCCCACCAATGTGTCTTGGAGCTCCGCTTCCCCAACGCCCTTCCCCACTATGGAAAGAGAAAGACAGGCTGGGAGTATGTATCGACCTGTCAATGCCCAGGTTCACTGGGGAAGCAATTACAGAAGCCAGACCTTCCACCTTCTGCATCCCATAATGACCTTGGGTCCATACTCCCAGAGGGTTAAAGAATAGGAAAGCTATCAGGGGAGGGGATAGGATACAGAGTTCTGGTGGTGGGAATTGTGTGAAGTTGTACCCCTTTTATCCTATCGTTTAGTCAATGTTTCCTTTTTATAAATAAAAAATTTTTTGAAAATAAAAATAAACTAAAAGTGTGCAATTGTCTACAGTGACTCAATAAGTGCAGTAAGTAGGACCAATGTTGGCTCAGGGAGACTGAGTCAACATACTCTGCCACTTGAGGAAGACTGGACCTAAAAACGACACCACAGAGTACTTAATCAATAGTTCCTGCTTAGGCCTAGGTACACTCTTCACCTACTTCCTATTTCACTTCCTTCAATCATTCCAAGGCTAACCTTGTCAGATTAAGTAAGGGTTACAAAAGCTGGGTAAGGGCAAGAGGCCAGCATATTTTAATGATGGCTCTTCTGACCATTATCAGGCCACCCCATTACCTGGGACCGTAGTCAGAGAATCCTGGGATTCCCACATAGATATGATGAGCCTAGACCTCTAACAGATCCCTCTGTCCACCATCACTGGTCATCTCCATCAGGAACATCATAAACCCTTTTGTGGCACTCTACAGGATCTTGCCCTCAATGTAGAACAACAGTGATAGAAACTGCCCCACTTTCCAAAGGGAGACTGAATTAACATACTGTGCCACTTGAGAAAGATTAGTCCTGAAATGAATGCAGCCTACAATGTTTGCAGCTAGTATGGATCACCCTGCCAATGCCCATGTCCAGCGGAGAAGCAATTACAGAAGCCACAACTCCCACCTTCTGCACCCCATAATGATCCTGGGTCCACACTGCAGAGGGACAAATAATAGGGAAGCTTCCAATTGAGGGGATGGGATATGGAACTCTGGTGGTGGGACTTGTATGGAATTATACAGCTCTTATCCTACAGCCTTGCCAATCATTATTAAATTAATAATAAAAACAAAAAGAATGTTCCCACCTGTGACCATGGAATGCAAGCTCAGACCTACAGGGACTCAGAGGTTACACAGACTCCTGTGCTAAATAGGACTAGACATGGGCCCCAGATCAGATGGATGGGGTTTACAGTTAATGGTATTTATATACTTTTCTCATATTGGGGAACTACTCTCTGCCTTGATCCAGTTTACTAGTTCTATTCCCAATACTGACACTATCTTCCCAGACAATACTTTTGGCCCACCTGCATGTTAGCTGTCTGGCTCAGGAAAAAATTACTAGTCATGGGCCCCTTGGAATATACCTAAAATAGAGTTCCTAGCTTCTTCCAAACTGAAGCCCCCAAATCTCATCTGTTGTATTCTTACCTTTGGGTTCCTGATTATTAA
Organism: Erinaceus europaeus; assembly: GCF_950295315.1. Taxonomy (NCBI): domain Eukaryota; kingdom Metazoa; phylum Chordata; class Mammalia; order Eulipotyphla; family Erinaceidae; genus Erinaceus; species Erinaceus europaeus. The sequence goes on from NC_080162.1 coordinate 114,404,730, forward strand.
ACAATTTGTTCTGCTTTATATCTTTTTTTATTTTTATTTATAGGGAGCCAGGCAGTGGCGCAGTGGGTTAAGCACACATGACAGGAAGTGCACAGACTAGCATCAGGACACAAGTTCGAGCCCCCAGCTCCCCACCTGCAGGGGAGTCACTTCACAGGCAGTGAAGTAGGTCTGCAGGTATCTATCTTTCTGTCCCCCTCTCTGTCTTCCCCTCCTCTCTCCATTTCTCTCTGTCCTATCTAGTAACAACAATAGTAATAACAATAATGATGATAAACAACAAGGGCAACAAAAGGGAAAAATGAATAATGTTTATTTATAAAAACATATTTATAAAAAGGAAACTGACAAAATATATCTTAATGCTTTTCAGCCACCAAGTTGCAGATGCTACCATGATGCCAACCTGCCTTCCCTGGACAGACAATCTCACCATGTGTCCCAGAACCCCACCTTTCCAGAAATCTCCCCCACTAGGAAAAGAGAAACAGGATGGGAGCATAGATCCACCTGTCAATGCCTATATCCATGAGAGAAGCAATTACAGAAGCCAGACCTTCCACCTTCTGCACCCCATAGTGATCCTGGGTCCATACCCCATAATGATCCTAGGTCCATATTCCAGAGGGATAAAGAATAGGGAAGCTTCCAATTGAGGAGATGGGAAATGGGACTCTGGTGGTCAATCATTATGAAATCACTAATAAAAAATTAAATTAAGTTAAATTAAAAAGGGGGACATTCTACTGCTAAGGTGCCAAATAAAGCAGCCAGGGGCAAGGCCCAGAGAATTCCAGCAAGATTTGTGTTCCCTTTATTATTTTGCGAGTCCTTTCCACACTGCCTCTGTCAGAGAAAAGGATATGTAGAATTCCCAAAGTCAGTGGGTACCTGTCACCAGAAAGGATTTGGGAGAGGTGTGAACACATGTCACTAGAAAGCGAACAAGCAAGCACTCAGAGTTCACAGACACTGAACAGTCTACAAATCCCCCCTCTCCTTGCAAGGAAGAGAGAAGCTGGAACTAATGTGGATGGCTTCCAGGAGTCACATAAAATGCCCAAAGGACATACGTGATTTGCCATGGCAGCTCACTTCTCTCCACCTGCTAGCAAGTGGCTGGAGAGGCTGGACAGGCATGTAAGGCACTGACAGATGTGCTTTCACGGGAGAGTCCTGAGAAGAATTTATCCAGGCCAACTCTAGAGAAAAGGGTTGTCTTTAATCCTGTGCCTTCAAATTGGCCAGTCTCAAAGAAAAGCAGAGGCTTTGGGTCAGTTAACTCCTTCCTTTCAGCTGTAGGCTGATTTTTCCAGATATAAAGACTGAGACAGGGCCAGGCAATGGTACAGCTGGTTAAGCACACACATTACAGTGCTCAAGGACACAGGTTCAAGTCCCTGGTCCCCACCTGCAGGGGGAAAGCTTCATGAATGTTGAAGCAGAGTTGCAGGTATTTCTCTGTCTCTCTACCTCCTCCCCTCTCAATTTCTTTTTGTCTCTACCCAATAATATATATATATATAGATACAGATAGATAGATAGATAGATAGATAGATAGATAGATAGATAGATAGATAGATAGATAGATATCCAAGACAGACAGGTATAGATGCCATTGCACCAAAGCTTCCTCCAGTGGTATGGAGACCAGGCTCATACCTGGGTCGTGCTCAAGGCAAAGCAGGTCCATTATCTGTTCTGCCAGTTCCATTTTATGCTCCCACAAGAGAGTGAAGGAGTGGAGTAGGGTCACTTGGCAAAGGATACTTTGGGGTGCTAAAGAGATGTGCTTTGGAATGGCCAAGATAGCTCACCAAGATTGTGAATAACCCAAGTTGGAGGTCTGTCCTCACTGCACTGGAGGAAACTCAAGTACTGTGTTATCTGTTCCTCTCTGTGTCTCTGTCTTTCTATTTTTGAAAAAGCTCAAAGCAGTGAAACCCTAATGATGATCTGAAAAAGAAAAAAGAAGAAGGAAAAGATGTGGGCTGTGGCAAGAAGACAGGACCATTCACTGAATACAGCTCTCACAAGGTCTCCACAAGCCCAGGTCATATCGTAAGTGAGTCAGCACTGCTATCACCATTAGCCTCTGGGGCTAAGAGCCACTGTGACCTTTAATCTTTTTTTTTTTCAGGACTTGTAATTTTATTCTGATGGAATTGCATTGACACAATACTAGTTCTCTACAGTAAACTATACACAGTAACGAAATTATTGTATATCAATGAGGAAAGAATATTTTTTCTTCTTTTTCTTTATTGGGGGGACTAATGGTTTACAGTAAACAGTAAAATACAGTAATTTAAGGGGGCCTAGCAGCAATCCTGGTTCAACCCCCCTACTCACTTCACAAGCAGTAAAGCAGGTCTGCAGGTGTCTTTCTCTCTCCTTCTCTACCTTCCTCTATCAATTTCTCTCTGTCCTATAAAAAAAATAATAAAATAGTTTGTACATATCCAGTTTCTCAGTTTTCCACATATCAATTCAACCCCTTCTAGCCCCTCCCCATACCATCATGTTCTAAAACCTTCCCCCACCCCAGAGTCTTTTACTTTGGTGCAATACACCAAACCCAGTTCAAGTTCTGCTTTGTGTTTTCTTATTTTGTTTTCTTATTTATCATTGTTGTTGTTGTTATTATTAGTGACTTCACAATAGTTGACAAGATTGTGGGATAAGGGGGGTACAATTCATATGGTTTCCACCACCAGAATGCCATATCCCATCCCTCCATTGAAAGCCTCTCTATTCTTTGTCCCTCTAGGAATATGAACCAAAGATCTCTATGGGGTGCAGAAGGTCAGAGGTCTGACTTCTGTAGCTTTTTCTCTACTGGATGATCTTTAATCTTATCTATCACTTCAGCTGGGACAGAATGTCTAGATGTGAAGCCAAACTTATCCTGGATCTTTCTGGGAAAGAACTTTTGGATGAAATTAGCATTTTAGTCAGTGAACTTCTAATAAAGCTAATTCTCCCCCTACCCCCTATAACATGTTGGGCTTCATCCAACCTGTGGAAGACCTAGATCAAACCAAAGGCTGACCTTCCCCCAAAAAAGAGAACATTTAACAGCAGATAGTCTTTAGACTTCAACTGTAGTACCAGTTTCTCCCTGAAATTGTTTAAAAAAAATTTTATTATCTTTATTTATTTGATAGAGACAACTAGAAACAGAGAGGTAAAGGGGTGATAGAGTGGGAGAGATACCTAAAGCCCTGCTTCACAACTCGCAAAGCTTTCCCCTGCAGGTAGGGACAGGGGGCTCGAACTCAGATCCTTATGCATTGTAGTATGTGTGCTCAACCAGGTGTGCCACTACCTGTCCCCCTACCCTACCCCCTGGAATTTCAATCCTACCAACTACATTGCAGATTTTAGACCTCCTCTAATCTCTCTATTCACATAAGCCAGTTTGTTGAAAGAAGCCTGCATGTAGCTTGCCTGTGCATCTATAAAAACTTAACACATAGAAGCAGGAAGGCAAGACCATAGGACACTCTCCTGCAAAACTAGGAAAAACAACAAAAACTCACTTAAAGACTCAACAAAATACAATCAGAAACTCACTAAGCCACAGATGAGAGTAGACCCATGGGCCAGTGAGCAGATATGGAATGTGGAGGAGATTCCCTGGAACTCAAGAGGGCATGCTTGGTGATGGCTGGCTCCATCCAAACTGGCAGTGGAGCAGCTGAGCATGTTAACAGTGATGGGAGAAGACCAACCATAAGCATCAGACCATCTCTCTCCAAGATGCCAACCCAAAGCCAGGCAGAATACACATATAACCACTGGACAATAGGAGAGAGAATATGGGGTCTAGCCCCAATCAGTCACATGCTTGTTGTGTGACCAAACCATATCCCTTTCTCAGTATTTTTCCTTAATCTTGCCTTTGTTATTTCTATTATCTGTTATCTAAGTCAAAATTACAACAGTTGTTTATGCCCTCCTATCTCAAAGCTCTTATCTTCAATGATTTTTTTTTCTTTTTTTAAAGATTTTGTTTATTTATTAATGAGAAAGATAGAAGGTGAGAGAAAGAACCAGACATCATTCTGGTACACGTGCTGCCAGGAATTGAACTTGGGACCTCATGCTTGAGAGTCCAGTGCTTCATATCACTGTACCATTTCCCAGACCACTTATCTTCACTTCTTATCTCTATTTCATCTCTTAATAATTAGTGAGTGATTAAATGAAAAATCTACATATTATTGAAGTGCCCAGAGCCAGCTAGAAAAATAGCTTTCAGACATAAAGAATCCAGCAGAAAGCTACTGGAAATCATTAGGCAATACAGCAAGGTATCAGGGTACAAAATCAATGTACAAAAATTCTTTATGTAAACACTAAGTCCGAAGAAGAGGATATCCAGAAATCACTCCCATTCACAGTCACAACAAAATCAATAAAATATCTGGGAATAAACCTGACCAAAGAAGTGAAAGACTTGTATACTGAAAACTATGAGTCGCTATTCAAAAAAATAGAAAATGATACCAAGAAATGGAAAGACATTCCATGCTCATGGATTGGAAGAATTAATATCATCAAAATGAATATTCTCCCCAGAGCCATATACAAATTTAATAAGATATCCATAGAAATTGCACCAAGCTTCTTTAAGAGAACAGAACAAAAATTACAATCATTTGTCTAGAACCAGAAAACACCTAGAATTGCCAAAACAATCTTGAGGAGAAGAAACAGAAATGAAGGCATCACTCCCAGATCTCAAACTATATTATAAGGCCATCATCATCAAAACAGCCTGGTACTGGAATAAAAATAGACACACAAACCAATGGAACAAAACTGAAAGCCCAGAACTAGACCCCCACACCTATAGACATCTAATCTTGATAAGGGGGCCCAAAGTATTAAATGGATGAAGGAGGCTCTCTTCAATAAATAGTGCTGGAAAACTGGGTTGAAGCATGCAAAAGAATGAAACTGAACCACTTTATCTCAACAAAAACAAAAGTCAACTCCAAATGGATCAAGGACCTGAATGTTAGACCAGAAACTATCAAATACTTAGAGGAAAACATTGGTGGAACACTTTCCCACCTAAACCTCAAGGACATCTTTGATGATACAAACCCAAATGCAAGGGAGACTAAAACAAAAATCAATGGGACTACATTAAATTGAAAAGCTTCTGCACAGCAGAAGAAACCATCACCCAAACAAAGAGACCCCTCACAGAATGGGAGAAGATCTTCACATGCCATACATCAGACAAGAGACTAATAACCAAAATATACAAACAGCTCAGAAAACTTAGCAACAAAAAAGCAAACGACCCTATCCAAAAATGGGCAGAGGATATGAACAGAATATTCACTACAAAAGAGATCCAAAAGGCTAGCAAACACACAAAAAATTACTCCAGGTCACTGATTGTCAAGAGAAATGCAAATAAAGACAACATTGAGATACCACCTCACTCCAGTGAGAATGGCATACATCAAAAAGGACAGCAGCAACAAATGCTAGAGAGGTTGTAAGGACAGAGGAACCCTTCTGCACTGCTGGTGGGAATGGAAATTGGTCCAACCTCTGTGGAAAGGAATTGGAGAATTCTCACAAGGCTAGACATGGACCTTCCATATGCCTAAGGACTCCATAACACCCAACCAAAAAGATATGTGTACACCTATGTTCATAGCAGCACAATTCATAATAGCTAAAACCTGGAAGCAAACCAGGTGCCCAACAACAGATGAGTGGCTGAGAAAGCTGTGGTATATATACGCAATGGAATACTACACAACTATGAAGAACAATGAACCCACCTTCTTTGACCCATCTTGGATGGGGCTAGAAGGAATTATGTTAAGTGAGCTAAGTCAGAAAGATAAAGATGAGTATGGAATGATCCCACTCATCAACAGAAGTTGAGAAAGAATAACAGAAAGGGAAACTCAAAGCAAGATTTGACTGAATTTGGAGTATGGCACCAAAGTAAAAATCTCTGGATAGAGAGTGAGGCTGGATGTTCGGCTTCACTGTGGAGAGAGAGGAAGGAGGATGGGATGGAACACAATCTTTTGGTGGCAGGAATGGTGTTTATGCACACTCGTATTAACGTGTAGTCATATAAATCACTATTTAATATGAGAGGGGAAAAATGATTGAATGTCTAAAACTTTTCAATGGACAGACCATAATTGTAGTACTTGAAATGTTGACCCTCCTAAAAGCTTAGACCAGGAGATCAGAAGCAACTGGTGGCATTACCTTATAAAATACAGATATATGTATAGTCAAATGACAAATTATGGTGTATCATAAGGCAAATCCTATCAATGGGATTTTCAAAGTTAACCCAATTGCCAAATAATGTGATTATAGCAATAGTTATAATTATAACTATAATTTTTCATGCCTTCTTAAACCCTAAGACAGCAGGAACCTCCCACCTCCTCTATAAAGCCCAAATTTCCTCCAGTCCTGGAACCTCAAGGGTGGGGCTCACCTTCCACCATGCTTTTCTCAATTCATACCAACTGATACTGCATCTGCTGATCCCAATCTATTCAATGTAATGAGTACCACCTCAGCATGCTTCATTTTGGAATGTGTCCAGAGACGTCAGACGTGGAATGTCAACCCTTCAGCATCATTACTCGGGTGAGACCTTTCCTTTATCATAGGACTCCTTAACTCCATTTCAGGTATTCCACTTCCTAACAAAGCCTCAAAACCTAGCTATAGACTAGGTCCCATGAAATAGGGCATATGTTCACATGTATCCATAAATTAGGGCAAAAGATATAACTGAAAGCAAAAGTGCACAATAGTCTGCAGTGAGTCAATATATGCAGCAAGCAAGTAGAAATACCTAAAAACACACCATGAAGTTCATAATGAAATAGTGTCTACCATCCTCACCTACTTCCTAATACACTTCCCTCAGTCACTCCAAAACTAACCTTATCAAAGTAAGGACTACAAAAGCTGAATAAGGGCAAGAGATTGGCATATTTTAATGATGACTCTTTAGTCACTATCAGGCCACCCCATCAGCTGGGGCCCTAGTCTGGGAGCCCTGGGATTCCCACACAAACATGATGAGCCTAGACCTTGAATAGATACCTATCCCCATTATCAGTGGTCATTTTCATCAGGAACAACATAATGGACCCCTTTGAGGGCCCTCATAGGACCTTGCCTCAATGTGGGTCAACAATGGTAGGGAACGCTCCATCCTCCGAAGGGGGGTTGGATAACATACTCTATCTAAACCTGAAGAAGATGGGTCCTGAAATTGGTGCAACTCAGAGTATTCCTACTGATGACCACAGAATGCAGGTTTGGACCTACAGGGATATAGAGGTTACATAGGCTCCTGTGTATAACATGGGCCCCAGATCAAGTTAATAGGGGTTACAGGCAACAATATTTGTGCACTTTTCCCATATTTGGGAGCCGCTCTCTTCCCTGATCCAGCTTTCTAGCCCTTTCTCCAGCCATGACATCATCTCCCAAGACAATAATTTGGATGTACCTGCATATCAGATATCAGGCTCAGGCAAAAACTAAAAAAGTCATGGGCCCTTTGGAATATACCTAAAACAGACCTACTAGTTATTTCCAGAATGGAAACCCCAAATCTTCATCTGCAATATTCCAACCTTTAGGTTCATGACTAATCAACAATTTGTATGGCTTTATATTTGTCAGGAACAAGAAAATTCATGCATTCAGTCGGTGCCCCCCTGTATAACATTCAATTGCAGTAAAGTTAGAATGACTGAATATTTAAAATGTTAAAATACTTAAATGACAGTAAATAAGAATGTGTGAAAAAATTTATGAAACTAATAGTAAATATTTGTGAGAAGTTGGTGGTAAATATTTGTCAAAATATATATTTTTAATTTTTTATTTAAGAAAGGATTAATGAACAAAAACATAAGGTAGGAGGGGTACAACTCCACACAATTCCTACCACCCAATCTCCATAACCCACCCCCTCCCATGATAGCTTTCCCATTCTCTAGCCCTCTGGGAGCATGGACCCAGGGTCATTGTGGGTTGCAGAAGGTAGAAGGTCTGGCTTCTGTAATTGCTTCCCCGCTGAACATGGGCATTGACTGGTCAGTCCATACTCCCAGTCTGCCTCTCTCTTTCCCTAGTAAGGTGTGTCTCTGGGGAAGCTGAGCTCCAGGACACATTGGTGGGGTCTTCAATCCAGGGAAGCCTGGCCAGCATCCTGGTGGCATCTGGAACCTGGTGATTGAAAAGAGAGTTAACATACAAAGCCAAACAACTTGTTGAGCAATCATGGATCCCAAGCTTGGAATAATGCAGAGGAAGTGTTAGGGAGGTACTCACTGCAAACTCTAGTGTACTTCTGCTTTCAGGTATATATTTTGCAGTAGTTTATGGATATGTGTGAAGATATGCTCTCTCTCACAGAAACTGGTGTATATCTAGGTTATGAGACTTTGTTAGAAACTGAACTACCTGAGATGAAATTAGAGTGTACTATAAAAGGAAAGGTCTCACCCGAGTAATGAAGCTGAAGGGTTGTCATTCCACACGTGAAGTTTCTGGACACAGTCTGAGGTGAAGCATGTTGAGGTGGCAATCATTGCGTTGGTTAGGTTGTGATCGGCGGATGCAATATTATTTGGTTTGGATTGGGAGATGCATACGGGAAAGTGGGCCCTATCCAAGGGTTCCAGGACTGGGGGAAGTAGGGGTTCTATAGTGGAGATGTGAGGTTCCTGCTGTAATTTGATCAGGTCCTGCTTTTAGTTTCCCTTTCAGATCTTCTTAGTCAACTTCTGTTGATGAGTGGGATCATCCCATACTCATCTTTATCTTTCTGACTTAGCTCACTTAACATAATTCCTTCTAGCTCTGTCCAAGATAGGTCAGAGAAGGTGGGTTCATTGTTCTTGATAGCTGCATAGTATTCCATTGTGTATATATACCACAGCTTTCTCAACCACTCATCTGTTGTTGGGCACCTGGTTTGCTTCCAGGTTTTAGCTATTATGAATTGTGCTGCTATGAACATAGGAGTACACACCTCTTTTTGGTTGGGTGTTATGGAATCCTTGGGGTATAACCCCAGGAGAGGAATTACTGGATCATATGGAAGATCCATGTCTAGCCTTCTGAGAGTTTTCTAGACTGCTCTCCACAGAGGCTGTACCAATTTACATTCCCACCAGCAATGTAAAAGGGTTCCTCTGTCCCCACATCCTCTCCAGCATTAAGAGAAAAATATTTTCCTCACAAACAGCAACCAGAGGCTTGAACCTGAACTAACAGATGTGCCTGTTAGGTTGATAAGCTTAGTTTGACATGTTAGAGAAGTTAGAGGTAAATATTTGTGTAAAAATATTTGTCAAAATATTTTTGAGAAAGAGAAAAATATTTTCCTCACAAACAGCAACCAGAGGCTTGAACCTGAGATAACAGATGAGCCTGTTTAGGTTGATAAGTTTAGTTTGACGTGTTAGACAGGCCCCAGACCCAATTGGCTGGGAGGTGGGGTGCTAGGGAAGCATAGGATAAAAAGTCAGTGAAATGGACACTGAAGGAATGACTGAAGGAGCAATCCATGACGTCACTCTCCCATGCCCATCCACTGTCTGACAACCACTTCAGTCCAACCCTTGGGGTGGTCATGGTTTACTGATTCCTAAGCTGGACCAAAGGCAGAGAGTTCTTCAGGCTGACCATATCCGGACCTGCTAGAGAGCCCAAACTGCCTGCTAGGCTGACCACCAGCATCCAGACCTGCCAGAGAGACCAGACTGACCAGCCTGTTTAAGAGGACATCACTGACGAGACCTTACCTGTGCCGTCATAGTTCATAGGAGTGGTACCAGGGAATTGGGACTGTATGTGTATTGATTAAAGTGTTGTTACAGCATCATGAACAGCCCTGGTCTCATTAAAAGGGGGGGCGTCCTCTCCCCCTGTTAACTGACCTAATTTAACTCTCGTCACTATTTTAGCTCTTTTTCAGCCACCAGGTTCCAGCTGCTACCATGATGCCAACCAGACTTCCCAGGACAGATGACCCCACCAACGTGTCCTGGAGCTCCACTTCCTCAGATCCCTGCCGCACTAGGGAAAGAGAGAGACAGGCTGGGAGTATGGATCCACCTGTCAATGCCCATTTTCAGCAGGGAAGCAATTACACAAACCTTCTTCACCACATAATGACCCTGTGTCCATACTCCCAGAGGGTTAAAGAATAGGAAAGCTATCAGGGGAAAGGGAAATAAAAAAAAAAAGAAGGAAAAATAGCTTTCAGCCAATATCCCAGCAGCAAAGAACTGTAAACTACCTTGCTTCATCTCAGGGATTGAGTTAAAGCAAAAAATAACCATTAAATTTTACAGCTGTGACCTCTTAAGTAATTCACATAGCCACAAATGAATCGAGGCAAGATATGGCCTATTTACCTGGGTTGGTCAGTCTGCTGATTCTTTTCTCTCCTCTCCTCTCCTTTCCTCCCCTCCCCTCCCCTCCCCTCCCCTCCCCTCCCCTCCCCTCTTCTATCCTCCGCTCTTCTCTCCTCTCCTTTCCTCCCCTTCCCTTCCCTCCCCTCCTCTCCCCTCCCCTTCCCTCTCCTGTCCTCTCCTCCCCTCTCCTGTCCTCTTCTCCTCTCCCCTCCCCTTCTCTCTCTCTCACCAAAGCACTGCTCAGCTCTGGCTAATGGTTCTATGGGGGATAGAACCTTGGATCTTGGAGCCTGGGGCATAAGAGTATGTTTTGCATAACCATTATGCTATCTCCCCCAGATCAGCCCCAATCTTCTCTCTTCAAAGGAGGCCAATGGATGGTTTGTTTTGTGAAGCAGTTCTCCCCAGCAGAGCTTGTGAGCTCCTCTGCAACAGATGTTCCTTCCTAATGTTGGGGGTTGGGATTTATGGTCCACCAGGTGGGCAGGGCTTTGGCACTTTTCTGTAGTAACTATTGGCTCCCCCTCAGGGAAGGAGGATCAGGTCTGGACCTGAGAAGAGTTTTAGCATTGGCTGGGGAAGGGATTCACTCCAATTCATGATATCAAACCTTCCTGGAGTTGTGGAAATCTGATCTAATAATTTCTTAAAATTAGATCATAAAGTGGAAAAGAAGAAGACGAATAGGAAAAAGAAGGAAGGAGGGAATAGGGGTTATGTGCACAACCCAGATTTGAGTATTGAAGAAAGCTTCAGTAGTATAGTTTCTCTCTCTCTCTCTCCCTCTCTCTCGCTCCCCCTCCCTCTCCCTCTCCCCCTCCCCTTCTCCCTCCCTCCCTTCCTCCCCTCTCAATTTCTCTCTGTCCTAGCCAATAAAATAGAAAGGGAAAAAAGATGGTGGTGAATTTGTAGTGCCTGCACTGAGCCCCAGAGATAACTCTAGTATCTAAATAAATAAATAAATAAATAAATAAATAAATAACCACCTTAATTTTCATACTGAAAGAAAAGGGGAATAGGCAAAGCAGGTGGATTATATGGTGAAGGATGAAAATTAGATTTTAGTGGTGATCATGTTGAAGAATATACAAATGCTAATTCACAAGGTTTTACAACTGATATCTATGCAGTGGCGTAAGTGAAGTCAGCCTTTGACCTCCTGTCAAAACTGGGCCCTGCCCAGTGTCATTAGAGCCTGGTAGCTAACAGCTGGAATTCTGTCCAGGGCCCTGAGTGTTCCACTGGGAGTCCCCTGCACCCCAATCTTTATAAATAAAACCATAGCAAACAAGACTTTTTTTCTCCAGTGTTTCAACTGAGATATCATTGTATTAGAACACTGCACAGGTTCTAGGTGTCTGCCCCTTTGTCCTGACTTATACCCTCAGCCTCCCTCACCACCATGTCCCCTCTTTCTTGTAACCACAGATTGATCTCATAAACCAGCTGCATGTCCTTTGCTTTATTTGGTTCATCTGTTTGTGTTCTCTCACTAGCCACACGAGTGAAATCATGCAATGTCTGCAACTGATGGTGTTTTTTGAGGCTCCCTGTTCTCCTATTAGGGGGCTAACCAATAGAGACAGGAATGGTCCTAAGATAGGCCTTTCCTAGTCATTCTCTGGCATCCATGGAAAAGACAAATTGCACACTCAATGGAGGAAAAACATTCTAAGAGACAGAGACAAGAAAAAAAGTCTTGCAAAAGCCTAGGAAGTATATGTCTAATATTTTCTGTGTCCTCGTTGTGCTTTTGAGTCCAATTGGTTAGGTGTTAGTGTTCAGGGGCTTTTCAATGGTTGGGAGCGATGGTGGCTCCTTTAAGCCAGTAATTGAATTGCTTAATTGAGAACATAAATCTCTATTGTGGCTACTGACGTGTTCTCTTTACAGACTCTGCACACTACACTGATCTGACTATCTTCCTTGTTTTATAGTCATGTCAGGTAAACGCTTTTAACTCACAGTATTCCTCCATTGGTATATACTAAGTAATAAAAAGTTAAGTTGTTCCTAAAAGAGTTTTTGCATTGCTATTTCAGTTGTGAGTTACCGTTTGCTTTTTTTTTTAAGTTAAAAATGTTTCTCACGCAAAAAAACACCATTAATTGGTTTCCTTCTGGTCCATTTGTTCCAGGATTCCCATGCCTCTTGGACAAACTGCTAAACTGCTAATGGAAAACACTGTTTTGTTTCACGGACTTCGGGAGGAGGTAGGAGGTGTCTGATTTGTTCTTAGAACATTGTTCTAGAGAGGTTCTGGGCTACTTGCTCACATAGCTGTCGTTGTTTTTTAATGGATTTAGTTACTTAGTAGAATACTAGTTGTTTTGTCTTTTTTCTACTTCAGCATAATAGTTTGGTCATAGTGTTTGCTTTTGCTTGCTTATAAGCCATGCCTGTTGCTTATTTTTCATAACCCCACATGAAACTGGCAATGAGGACAGAAATTTCTGTAGTACTATTCAAGTGACAAGTAGCAGTAGAAATATTAGGTTTCTGATTATTAAACAATTTTTCCTGCTTTATATCTTAATGCTTTCCAGCCACCAAGTTGCAGATGCTACCATAACATCATCCTGACTTCATTGGGTAGACAACCTCACCAATGTGTCCTGGAATCTCACTTCCCCAGAGCCCTGCCCCACTAGGGAAAGATAGAAACAGGCTGGGAGTATGGATTCACCTTCCAACACCCATGTCCAGAGGAGAAGCAATTACGGCAGCAAATCTTTCCACCTTCTGCTCCCCATAAAGATGGTTGGTCTATCCTCCCAAAGGGATAAAGAATAGGGTCATCAGACTAGCACAGCATATAAAATGGTGACTGGAGGAGGTAGAGAATGGGCATCTAATGGTTCTGAAGAGTCTGTTTCTCAAAACAAAGGGTTTTGTGGCAGGATAAAGGTGATGTTTACACAAATGTGAACATTCTCTTACTTTACTGTACCCCTTAAGATGAGCAGAATTTTATTTTTTTTAATTTTTATTATTGGATAGAGACAGAATTTGAGAGGGGAGGGGGATATAGAGAGGGAGAGAGACAGAGAGACACCTGCAGCCCTGCTTCACCACTCATGAAGCTTCCCCCTGCAGATAGGGACCAGGGTCTTGAACCTGGGTCCTTGTGCACTATAGTGTATGCTCTTAGCCAGGTGTGCCACCGCCTGGCCCCAGGATCCACATTTTATAGCAAAAACATAATGATGTGGAGTTACCACTAAATCATTGCATCTGCTGTTCTGGCACCCAGAAGTCAACATTAGCTAGTTAGGAGAGTTTAAGCTTAGAAGATTTCTCATGCATCCTGGGGCTTAGTTCAGCTGATTTGTTTTGAAAAATTACAGGACATTTTTGTCAAGATAGGATTTCCATTTCAGTTCTCATGCAAGTAGAGCTGCCATTGTCTTTTCAGCCTGCTTTCCCCCCCCCCCCCCCGGACTGTTTGTTTATTTGCTTGTTTATGCTTCCTAACTGCAAGTAGTAGATTCAGAACTCCAACCCAAAATAGATATAAAGCTCAACCTGGGGGTTTCAACTGTAGGATTTTTTCCTTTTTATTTTTTAATAGAATTTCTTTCTTTATTATTTTTACTTATTTATTAGGTAGAGACAGCCAGAAATCCAGAGGGTATGGGGAAGATAGAGAGGGAGAGAGACAGAGAGATACCTGCAGCCTTGCTTCACCACACATGAGCTTTCCTCTTGCAGGTAGGGACCAGGGGCTTGAACCTGAGTCCTTGTACATTGTAACATGTGTGCTCAACCAAGTGTGCCACCACACGGCCCCTCAACTGTAGGATTTCTCAGTCAATAACAGGTCTTTGAAATCTGCACAATCTGTTTATCCCTAATCTATAACAAATGCAACACAACAAAGTGACTGTGCCAAGCACCATGAAACATACAGGTCAATGTGGTATTGCCTCACTTCCAAGACCTCCCAAAGTGAAAGGCAAAGGTCATATCTATACTTAGTAGGAACCTAAAACAGATTTTAAAACGCAAATGATTCTATGCCCACATAAGGCATCTGTAAGTGTGATAACCCATGCTTATGTCTAGTTAAATTTTTTTTTCATTTTTTTCTTGCCTCATGGGTTATTGCTGGGGCTTGGTGCCTGCACCATGAATCCACTGCTCCTGGAGGCTATTTTTTTCCCTTTTGTTGCCTTTGTTGTTTTATCATTGTTGTGGTTATTATTATTGTTGTTATTGATGTCATAGTTATTGGATAGGACAGAGAGAAATAGAGAGAGGAGGGGAAGACAGAGGGGGAGAGAAAGACAGACACCTGCAGACCTGCTTCACCACCTGTGAAGTGATTCCCCTGCAGGTGGGGAGGTGGGGGCTCAACCTGGTTCCTCATTCTGGTCCTTGTACTTTGTGCCACCTGCACTTAACCTGCTGTGCTACCACTGGACTCCCTCTAGTTAAAAATTCTTTAACAAAGAAATGAGCTTCCTTTTAGTTTACTAGAGAGAAGATTCAAATTTAACATGAAGACACACTAGAGAAATTTCACACATTTCTAAATTTTTCTGTAGTAGAAACAGTGGTGTTAGAATCTTTTCAAAAGGCAATCCCAAATAAAGCAGAAGAAAAGATCAAAATAATTCCTAGTATATGTACCATAATTTAAAGCAAGGGTCAGCAAACTTTCAGGAATGGGCCAGGTATTAGATATTTTAGGGTATATATTTAGGGTATTTTAGGTATTAGATTTGTTTTGTTTTGTTTTGGTTTGGTTTGATTTTTGCCATATACAGCCAGGCAATACAAAGACAAATGAGTATGGCTGTATTCCATTGAATATAGAAATTTAAATCTAATGTAAATTTCATGGACCATAAAGTACTATTCTGATTTCCAATTTTTTCCAATCATTTAAAAATGTGAAAACCACTCTTGGCTCTTAGGCTGTAGAAATGCAGCCAGCAAACTGAACTTGGCCTGTGGCTAAAATTTACCAACTCCTGCTTTCAAATCTTGATCCCCAGATTATAGCTCACAGTCCAGGAGCCTTGGGGGTTGTGGGGGCAGGGGGTGGCTAGAAATACAGACTCTCCCATATTTGGGAGCTAGTCTCTACCCTGATTCAGTTTTCTAGTTCTATTCCCAATTTACACTATCTCCCCAGACAACACCTTTAGCCCACTTGCATGTTAGCTGTTGGGCTCAGGCAAAAATTAGTAAAGTCCTGAGCCCTTTGGAATATACCTAAAATAGACTTCCTAGCTTCTTACAACACAAAGACCCTAAATTTCATCTTATATTCTTAAATAAATTACCTTGCTTTATTATCTTAATGCTTTTGAGCCACCAAGTTACAGATGCTACCATGGTCCCAACCTGACTTCCCTGGGCAGACAACCTCACCAATTAATCCTGGAACCTCACCTCTCCAGAGACTTAGCCCACTAGGGAAAGATAGAACCCACTGCTGGGTTCTATCATGCTGGGAGTATGAACCCACCTGCCAACACACATGTACAGAGGAGAAGCAATTACAGAAGCCAGACCTTCCAACTTCCACACCCCAAAAAGAATGTTGATCCATCCTCCCAGAGAGGTAAAGAATAGGGAAGCTGAAAAGAGAGTTAATAAAGCCAAACAAATTGTTGAATAATCATGGACCTAAAGGCTGGAATAGTGCAGATGAAGTATTGGGGGATACTCACTGCAGACTACTGTGTACTTTTGCTTTCAGTTATGTATTTTGCCCAAGTTTATGGATACCTGTGAACATATGCTCTATCTCACGGGACCTAGTCTATATCTAGGTTTTGGGACTTTGTTAGGAAGTGAACCACCTGGAATGGCATTAGAGAATACTATGAAAGGAAAGGTCTCACCCAAGTAATGAAGCTGAAGGGTTGTCATTCCACATCTGAAGTCACTGGAGACAGTCTGAAGTGAAGCATGCTGAGGTGGCACTCATTGCATTGATTAGGTTGGGGTCGGCGGATGCAATATTATTTGGTATGAATTGAGAGAAGCATGCAGGAAAGTGAGCCCCACCCTAAGGTTCCAGGACTAGGGGAAATATAGGCTCTATAGTAGAAATGTGAGGTTCCTGCTATCTTAGGGTTCAAGAAGACAATAGATAGTTATTGTTATTATTACATTATTCGGTAATTGGATTAGCTTTGAAAAATCCCTTGGGTAGGATTTGCTGTATAATACCCAACATCACCATAATTTATGTCCTTTGACATTATTTGTATATAACAGTGCAACTGGTTGCTTCTGTTCTCCCTGGTCTAGGCTTTTGAGAGAGTCAACATATCAAAGACTCAGCCTATGTATTAAAAAGACTCAGTCTGTGCTTTAAAAAGTTTGAGACATACAATCAATTTTCCCCTCGCATATTAATTAAATAGTGATTTATATGACCACAAGTTAATAGGAGTGTACATAAACACCATTTCCATCACCAAAAGACTGTGTCCTATCCCACCCCCCTCCCTGCAACCCCCACCCCCGCCACCAGGTTCCAGATGACAACATGATGCTAACCAGACTTCCCTGGACAGACAACTCCACCAGTGTATCCTGGAGCTCGCTTCCCCAGAACCCCACCCTACTAGGGAAAGAGAGAGGCAGGCTGGGAGTATGGATCCACCAGTCTACGCCCATGTTCAGCAGGAAAGCAATTACAGAAGCCAGACCTTCCACCTTCTGCACCCCATAATGACCTTGGGTCCATACTCCCAGAGGAATATAGAATAGGAAAGCTATCAAGGTAGGGAATGGGATACAGAGATCTGGTGGTGGGAATTGTGTGGAGTTGTACCCTTCTTATCCTATGGTTTTGTTAATGTCTCCTTTTTAAAATAAATTTAAAAAAAGAAAGAAAAAAAAAAGAATAGGGAAGCTTCCAATGGAGGGGATGGGATACAGAACTCTGGTGGTGGGCATTGTGTGGAATTATACCCCTCTCATTCCACATTCTTGTCAAACATTATTAAGTCACCAATAAAAAGAAAAGAAAAGAAATACAGAGACTCTCAAGTCACACTGCAGACCTTCTGAAGGAGAATCAGTATCTAGGAACATCCCTACACACATGATTTGTATGTCCCAGTATGAGAAGCCCTGGAGGAAGACCAACGAGTTGTAGCGCTAGAATACAACTTCCTGGAGAAAGTTCTGAGTCACTCCATGCCTCATGCAATGCAGTGAGGGCCAGGTTCAAAGCCCAGTTATGTTCATGACAAAGGAGCACACTGTCCAAATGAGCTATTTTTCTGGGCCAATATATATATTTTCCAGAGCACTTCTGAGCTCTGGCTTATGGTGTTTTGATGAATTAAATGTGGGACTTTGGGTTGGCAACCCTAAAGTTACTATTTAAAAAACAAGATTTTTCCACAATTATTACCAAATTATTCATGTTATTGTCATGATCACCCTCTAAAACAGGTATTTATTTTAAATTCTGTTTCACAGAAGAAATCATGGCCAAGAGATTTTGAGAAATGTCTCTAGGGTCACCAAAGCAAAGGACTATCTGGAATCCATAATATCATTAATATTAATATTATTAACCAGGGCACTGTTCAGCTCTGGCTTATGGTGTGAGGGATTGAACCTGGAACTTTTGGAGCCTCAGGCATGAAAGTCTCTTTACATAATGATTATGCTATCTACCCCAGCCCTCCAACTGAATTCTGAGGATAATGAGGAGTCTGGGGGTACAATATGACACCCCCCAGGCCCCAGTCTTCCTGTCCACATGACCTTTCTAAAGGCCCACTATCATTAGTGTCTCTTAGTACATGCCTTAGTGAATCCTTCTCCTACTCCACCCCCAAGAACAAGGCCACACAAAGGCTTCCCTGAATCTGTACCCCAAGTCACCCTTTCCTGCTCTGAAATTTATCTTCTATTAAGCTACATAGTGTTTTTTTTACAACTTCTCTTTCTAGCTATAGATTGTACATTTTTCCTCTGCTGAGTATTGTAGCTGGCTGACTGTTTTTCATTATATTTGTAGGGCTCTGGGAAAAATAAATAAATAAATAAAGGCAATTCCTTCATTTGAGAATCCTGACATTTATTAGCATAATAAAACTCTCAAGATGAAATTGCAGTTTTTCAGACAGTAATTCCATTTGCAGGACAACTTACAAGGAATTTATTTTAAGGCCAGGTAAAATCCAAAATATATGAGACATAGAGAAAGTGCAAGGCCCCAAATAAAATGAAATAAATGTGTCGGACATGGGAAACTCAGCTGTTGTCTCACACATATTAATTAGGGGTGACAGGAACAACAGCCCAGGGATTCAGGTTCTCAATGCATCCTGGTTGCTTTCAAAGCTGTTTTTGGAACAAGAAGTTTCTTCTTGTTTGTTTCCTTTAACGTCTTAAACTCCACCACATCATCTCCCCCAACACGTCATCGCTAAGCACAAAATTGCCGTTCCCATGACTGTGGTTGGCATCAACAATAACTTTCGTTTAACAAATTCTTTATAAATATATATCATTTAATTAACCTGCCAGAAAACTTGCAATCATACAGAAATGCCCCTCCTAGTTACAGCAAGACCAGTGACACCAGATGACTGGCGCTGGGTCACATTAAGTTACCAAAAAAAAAAAAAAAAAACTTGATTCAGTTCCTCTGGGTGTGATAGAAGATCATTTTAATAATCATCACTAACGGCTTTAGAGCACTTCAGAGTTCAGAAGGCAGATTCTCTCGCCTTCATTTTATGCACTCAGGAGCCCTGGATGGCAGACAAATGGGAAGAAAGTCAAGGAGTCAGGAGGCAACATTGGTACTAGCACTCCTTTGGGTTCTTACTCTAGTTTCCTGCCCTCCCTCCACCCCACCCCAAAAAGGCATGGCCTATAGCACAAGGTTTATAGGCTACTAGATTATTGCCTAAAGCAAACCCTGGACCAAGCAAGAGGCAGGAGGGGCAGAGGAAGAAAAACCAGCAGAAGGGTACAATACTTCCTCTGGGTTATTGCTTAGTTTTATCATAGGTGGTTGCTCACTTTGTTGGACTGTCTTCTAAGAGGTTATTTTAAGAAGAAAAGAAAAGAAAAAGAAGGAAAAAAAGATCCTCTTAGAACAGTCCCTCCAAGAAACTAAAGGTAGATGAATTGACCAAGCAGGCCCCATCTCCAGTTGAACAAAGGTTCACCACATTAAGTGGTGGGTGCTAAGTTAAGTGAACTAAGTCAAAGATGAATATGAGATGATCCCACTCATAAATAGAAGTTGAGAAATAACAGAAAGGAAAACTTAGAGCAGGATTTGACTGAATTTAGAGTAGGGTACCAAAGTAAAAATCTCTGGGTGAAGGGTGAAGGTGGATGTTTGGCTTCACTTGGGGTTGGGGGGAAAGGGAGAGGATGGGGTAGAACACAGTCCTTTGGTGGTGGGAAAGGTGTTTTTGTACACGCCTATTAACTTGAAGTCATATAAATCACTATTTAATTAATATGAGCGAGAAAAATTGATTGAATGTCTCAAACTCTTTAATGCATGGACGATAGGCTGAGTCTTTGAAATATTGACTATCCTAAAAGCTCAGACCAGGGAGAATGGAAACAACTGGTGGCAATCCTCTATAAGACACAGCTATATACAAATAATGTCAAAGGACATAAGTTATGGTGATGTTGTGTATGATACAGCAAATCCTAACAAAGGGATTTTCAAAATCAAACCAATTGCCAAATAATTTGATTATAGCAATAACTATCTATTGCCTTATTAAACCCTAAGACAGTAGGAACCTCCCAGTTCCTCTATAGAGCCTATATTTCCCTCAGTCCTGGAACCTCTAGGGTGGGGCTCACTTTTCTGCCTGCTTCTCTCAATTCATACCAAATAATATTGCATCCGCCGATTCCAACCTTCTCAGACAGGCAAGCAGTTGAAGAAGGCAACCATCATCAAGCCTGCCCTGAAAGAGGTTTTAAAAGACCTCCTATAAACAAGAACATCACCAAAATAATTGCCATATATCATAGCAAATAAAAAATATTGAATAATGGCACTGCATTACCTTAAATCCATAATATCAGTAAATGTCAATAGCTTAAATTCACCCATTAAAAGGCACAGAGTGGGAGGATGGATCAGAAAACACAATACAACCATATGCTGCATGCAAGAATCCCACCTGATCCATCAAGACAAACACACACTTAAAGTAAAAGCATGGAAAACTATCATACAGGCTAATGGATCACAAAAAAGGCAGGGACAGCCATTCTTATCTCTGACACAATAGACTTTAAATTAAATAAATAATAAAATATAAGAAAGCCCATTACATAATAATCAGAGGATCACTCAACCAAGAGGATTTAACAATTATTAACATCCATGCACTCAATGAGGGCCCATCTAAATACATTAAACACTTACTAAAAGAGCTACAGAAATACATCAACAGCAATACAGTAATAGTAGGAGACTTCAACACCCCAATCTCACACTTAGATCAACTAAGCAGAAAGTCAACAAAGAAACAAGAGAATTAATTGAAGAGATGGATAGACTAGACCTCCTGGACATTTTCAGACCCAAAAAAACCGGAAAAGACATTCTTTTCAAGTCCACACATCACAACCTCAAGGACAAACCACATATTAGGCCACAAAGACAGTATCAACAAATTCAAGAGGATTGAAATCATCCCAAGCATCTTCTCAGACCACAGTGGAGTAAAACTAACACTCAACAAATACAAAATTAATAAAAGTCACAAAATTTGGAAACTCAACAACATACTGCTTAATAACTACTGGGTCAAAGAAGAACTCGAGCAAGAAATTCAAATGTTTCCAGATAAAGGAAAATGAAGACACAAGCTATCAGAATATATGGGACACAGCTAAAGCTGTACATAGAGGGAAACTCAGAGCCATACAAGTACACATTAGAGAACAAGAAAAAACTAAAGTAAATGAACTTACTGCATGTCTTAAAGACTTAGAAGAAAAGGAACAAAGGAACCCTAAAGCGGCCAGAAGGATTGAAATTGTCAAAATTAGAGCTGAAATAAACAATGAAAATAAGAGAACCATACAAAAGATCAATGAAGCCAAATGCTGGTTCTTTGAAAAATGAAACAAAATTGACAAACTCCTAGCCAGACTCACTAAAAAATAAGGGGGGTGGGGAGAAGACTCAAATAAATAGAATTGTAAACAATAAAGGAGATATCACAACTGACACCACAGAAATCCAGAAAATCTGTGGTCTGGGAGGTGGCGCAGTGGATAAAGCATCGGACTCTCAAGCATGAGGTTCTGAGTTCAATCCCCGGCAACACATAACCAGACAGAGTGATGTCTCATTCTTTCTCTCCTCCTATCTTTCTCATAAATAAAAATAAATAAATTCTTTTAAAAAAAAAAGAAATCCAGAATATCATATGAAACTTCTACCAAGAACTATATGCCACCAAGCTAGAGAATCTGGAAGAAACTGAAGAATTCCAAGAAATATAAACCCTTCCAAAACTGAACCAAGAAGAACTACAAAAACTAAATGCACCAATCATAGACAAAGAAATCAAAACAATTATTAAGAATCTTCCCAATAAAAAAAGTCCCGGACCAGATGCCTTTACAAATGAATTATACAAAATCTTCAGGAAACAGTTAATACCTATACTTCTAAAGCTCTTCCAAAGAATCAAAGAAACATGAACACTCAGTTCCACCTTCTATGAAGCCAACATCACCCTGATACCAAAAGCAGATAGGGACACAACAAAAAAAGGAAAACTACAGACCAATATCTCTGATGAACATACATGCCAAAATATTGAACAAGAGACTGGCCAACCAGATACAGCAGTATATCAAAAAGATTGTTCATCATGACCAAGTGGGATTTATCCCAGGAAAGCAAGGCTGGTTCAATATACATAAGTCAATCAATATCATTCAACACATCAATAAAAGCAAAACCAAAAACCACATGATTATCTCAATAGATGCAGAGAAAGCCTTTGACAAAACCTAACACCCATTCATGCTTAAAACACTACCAAAAAATTGGAATACATGGGAAATTCCTCAAGATAGCGGAGTCCATATATAGCAAACCTACAACCAACATCATACTAAAGGGACAGAACTGAAAGCATTCCCCCTCAGATTGGGGACTAGACAGGGCTGTCCATTATCACCATTACTCTTCAACATATTATTGGAAGTTCTTGCCATAACAATCAGGCAAGAGAAAGGAATCAAAGGAATACAGATTGGAAGGAAAGAAGTCAGTCTCTCACTATTTGCAGATGATATGATAGTATACATAGAAAAACCTAAAGAATTTGTGGAAAGAATGCAAGGTTGGTTCAACATATGTAAGTCAATCAATGTCATTCACCACATCAATAAAAGCAAAGCCAAAAACCACATGATACAGAGAAAAAAAAAAAACCATCGATGCAGAGAAAGCCTTTGACAAAATCCAACACCCATTCATGCTTAAAACATTATAAAAATGGGAATACATGGGAACTTCCTCAAGATAGTGGAGTCCATATATATATAGCAAACCTACAGCCAACATCATACTCAATAGACAGAAGCTGAAAGCATTCCCCCTCAGATCAGGAACTAGAGAGGGCAGTCCATTATCACCATTACTCTTCAACACAGTATTCAAAGTTACTGCTATAGCAATCAGGCAAGAGAAAGAAATCAAAGTAAGACAGATTGGAAGGGAAGAAATCAGTGGCATTTCTTTATGCAAACAATAAATCTGAAGAAGAATGAAATTAAATCAGTTTATCTCACCAGGAAAAAAGTCAACTCCAAATGGATCAAGGACCTGGATGTTAGACCAGAAACTATAAAATACTTAGAGGAAAACATTGGTGGAACACTTTCCTACCTAAACCTCAAGGATATCTTTGATGATACAAACCCAAATGCAAGGGAGACTAAAACAAAAAGAACTCAATGGGACTACATCAAATTGGAAAGCTTCTGCACAGCAAAAGAAACCATCACACAAAAAAAGAATATCTTCATATGCCACATATCAGACAAGAGGCTAATAACATATATAAAGGCTAATAAAATATATAAAGAGCTCACCAATAGGGCTGGGTGGTGGCAAACCTGGTTGAGTGCACATGTCACAATGTGCAAGGACCTGGGTTTAAGCCCCTCCCCCACCTACAGGGGTAAAGCTTTGCAAGTGGTGAAGCAGTGTTGCAGGTGTCTCTCTGTCTCTCCTATTTCTACCTCCCCCTTCCATCTCAATTTCTGGCTGTCTCTATCAATAAATGAATAAAGATTAAAAAATAAATACATAATAAAGAGCTCACCAAACTTGGCAACAAAAAAGCAAATGATCCCATCCAAAAATGGGCAGAGACTATAAACAGAATATTCACTACAGAAGAGATCCAAAAGGCTAACAAACATATGAAAAAATGTTCCAGGTCACTGATTGTCACAGCAATGCAAATAAAGGCAACACTGAGATACTACCTCACCCCTGTAAGGATGGCAAACATCAAAAAGGACAGCAGCAACAAATGCTGTAGAGGTTTAGAGGACAAAAAAACCCTCCTACACTGCTGGTGGGAATGTAAATTGGTAAAACCTCTATGGAGAGCAGTCTGGAGAACTCTCACAAGGCTAGAAATAGACCTCCCATATGACCCAGTAATTTCTCTCCTAAGGATATATCCTAAGGACTCCATAAGACCCAACTAAAAAGATATGTGCACACCTATGTTCACAGCAGCACAATTCATAATACCTAAAACCTGGAAGCAACCCAGGTGCCCAACACCAGATGAGTGGCTGAGAAAGCTGTGGTATATACACACAATGGAATACTACGCAGCTATTAAGAACATTGAACCCACCTTCTCTGACCCATCTTGGTTGGTGCTATAAGGAATTATGTTAAGTGAGCTAAGTCATAAAGACAAAGATGAGTATGAGATGATTCCACTCATAAACACAAGTTGAGAATGAAGAACAGAAAGGAAAACTCGAATCAGAATCTAACTGAGTTTGGAGTAGAACATCAAAATTAAAATATCTGGGTGGAGCGTGAAGGTAGATGTTCAGCTTCACAGGGGGAGGGGTAGAAGTTTCTATTTAGATCTAGATACCCTCCTCACATACCTCCTATCACTCACTTCCCTCAATAACTCCAAAGCTAACCTTATCAAAGTAAGGACTACAAAAGCTGAATAAGGGCAAGAGCCTGGCATACTTTAATGATGACTGTTTAGTCACAACCAGGCCACCCATCACCTGGTGCCCTAGCCAGGAAGCCCTGGGGTTCCCACACAGACATGAATGGCCTAGACCTCTAACAGATGCCTCTTGCCACTGTCACTGGTAATCTCCATCAGGAACAACATAATGGACCCCTATACAACCTTGCCCTCAATGTGAATCAACAATGATAGGGAATGTTCCATTCTCTGAAGGGAGGTTGGACAGCATACTCTACCTACTACCCAAAGAAGATGGGTCCTAAAATTAGTGCAGCCTGGAATGTTCCTAGCTGTGACCACAGAATGTCAGATCAGACCTACAGGAATGCAGAGGTTACATGGGTTCCTGTGCTGAATATGGGGCCCAGATCAAATTGATGGGATGTACAGTTAACAATATTTAAATACTTTCTCCATATTTGGGTGCTATTCTCTTCCCCGATCCAGCTTTCTAGTACTTTTTCCAACTATGACATCATCTTCCCAGATAATAACCTGGGTCCACCTGCATATTTTATGTAATGCGCAGGCAAAAACTAGTAGGGTCATGAGCCCCTTGGAATACATCTAAAATATACCGACTAGCTTGCTCCAAAATGGAGACCCCAAATCTTCATCTGCAATATTCTTGTCTTTAGGTTCATGATTAGTCAACAATTTGTCCTGCTTTATATCTTATCTCTTTTTCAACCACCAGGTTCCAGATGCTACAATGATGCCAACCTGACTTCCCTGGGCAGATGACCCCACCAGTGTGTCCTGGAGTCCTGCCTCACTAGGGAAAGATAGAAACTAGCTGGGAGTATGGACCGACCAGTCAATGCCCATGTTCAGCGGGGAAGCAATTACAGAAGCCAGACCTTCTACCTTCTGTACCCCATAATGACCATACTCCCAGAGGGGTAAAGAATAGGGAAGCTTCCAATGGAGGGGATGGGATACAGAATTCTGGTGGTGAGAATTGTGTGAAATTGTACCATTCTTATCCTATAGTCTTGTCAAAATTTCCATAATATAAATAAATTTTAAAAAAATAATAATGTCCCAAAGAGTCCAACTGCTAAGGGAGAAAAATCATTCAAACAATAGATGGTAGTCTGGTGGATTGTCCCTCTGTCCACAAGGTTCCTGAAGCAACTCTCCTCCTGAAACAGTGATAATTTCCTCCTAGAAAAAAAAGTAAAAGGAAAACTTATTATCAAGAAAAGAAAATAGAGCCCCCGGCTCCCCACCAAGGGAGTCATTTCATAGGCAGTGAAGCAGGTCCGCAGGTGTCTATCTTTCTCTCCCCTTCTCTGTCTCCCCTCCTCTCTCGATTTCTCTCTGTCCTATACAACAACAGCAGCAACAACAATAATAATAACAACCACAATAATGATAAAAAACAACAAGGGCAACAAAAGGGGGAAAAATGGTCTCCAGGAGCAGTGGATTCCTGGTGCGGGCACTGAGCCCTGGCAATAAACCTGGAGGCGAAAAGAAAAGAAATATCCACTAGAAAGAGAATGGTTTGATATAGAAGGGCTGAAGACATGTATCTGCCTTTCCTCACTCAGATTTCTAAAAATAGTGGAAAATATTCATTTAAAAAGAACTAAAATCATACTTGAAAATAAAAAGCCACTGGCAGCTGGCAAGGGGCTCACCTGGTAGAATACACATGACCATGTACAACAACCTGGGTTGGCACCCCAGGCGAACACCTGTGAGTGAGTACTTGCAGAGAAGGAAACTTCCCAAGCAGTGGAGTAGTGTAGGGAGTGTGTGTGTTGTGTCTCTGTGTGTGTGTCATTGTCTAGAGGAAAGAAAAGGAAAAAGAGGGGTCAGCACATCTGGTAGAACACACATGTTATAATGTATCAAGACCTTGATTAAAGCTCCTAATCCCCATCTGCAGGGGAGAAACTTCTCTATTGGTTAAGTAATACTGCAGGTGTCTCTCTGTCTCTCTCCCCCTTCCCTCTCAATTTGCCTCTGTCTCTATCCAAACTAACTAAAATAAATAGGTAGATAATAGACAGACAGACAGTCTTAAATGAAAAAAAAATAGAATGGCTACTAGGAACAATGGAGTTAAATAGGCCCTGAGCACCAAAGATAATCCACCAGGAAGTAAGGAGGGAAGGAAGGAAGGAAGGAAGGAAGGAAGGAAGGAAGGAAGGAAGGAAGGAAGGAAGGGAGGGAAGGTGGGAGGGAGGGAAGGAAGGGAGGAAGGAAGGAAGGAAGGAAGATGGGAAGGAAGGAAGGAAGGAAGGAAGGAAGGAAGGAAGGAAGGAAGGAAGGAAGGAAGACTAAAGAGGCCCCAAAATTCAGACAATTCTCTGCCCCAAAGATGAGTTACTTACTGCCAACTACAGTTCTCCCTGTCTACAGAGACTGGATTTGGGAAATAAGGACCTAATTCTCAAGAACTTCAGAATTCACAGATCACTTCATATCACCAAATTATATCCATATTAAAGGAAAATTCATGGTCATAAAAAAAGATGTCAAACTCTACAATAGACACAGAAGAAAAGATCAAGTGTAGGGGCCAGAGAGCTGCCCCCCCTAGGTAGGATACCCACTTTGCCAGGCACCTGGCCTAGGTTCAAGGTCTAGCAACAGGGAAAGCTTCATAGTTGTGTCTCTCTGTCTCTCCTATTTTTTCTTACTATCTCTCTTTCCCTCCCTCTCTCTTTCTCTCTTTCTGCCTCACTATCTAAATGAAAAAATAATTTTGGCATGAGAATGGTAAAATCATTCTGGCCCCAAAAGTAAAAGAACCTTTGAGAGATTATATTAATTTCTGCAGTAGGAACAGGAGATTAATTCATTCAATCAATTGTGAAACAAGAATGTGAGATTGCTTTAAAAGAACCAATCAATTCTAGAACTTGGACATGAAAGAGGTGGCCATTAAAAAAAGGTGGGGGAACTCTAGAGAAATACTGAAAAGAAGAATGGCTATAACTAAAGAGCTATTTAGTAGCTGGAAGAATTGGCATACCGATAAGACAGAGACATGTAAACAGAGAGCAGACAAAGGAGATGAGCAGACAAAGCACAGGAGAAATTCAAGTGCCTGGGGAGAGATCCCCAGCATCTGTGGCAATAAGAGAAATGCAAGCTAGATGTGAATGTCTGCCCAGCTGATGGGCAAACAGGAAAGTGACAGATAATTCCCAGCAGCAGTATAGGGGTGACAGTCTAATCTAGTTTTGGCAGAAGCATGAATTGGTACTTTATTTTGGGAGGCCAATCGGATATATATATTATATATATATATATATATATATATATATATATATATAATCTTTATTTATTTATTGGATAGAGGCTGCCAGAAATAGAGAGAGAAGGGGGTTAAAAACAAGAAACAAAACTACATATTTCCTTTTTTTTTTTTTTTGCCTCCAAGGTTATCACTGGGGCTTAGTGCCTGCTTTACAAATCCTGGAGGCCATTTTTCCATTTGTTGTTTTTGGATAGGGCAGAAAGAAATTGAGAGATGAGGGAAATAAGGGAGGGTATGGGGGGAGGGGAGACAAACACCTGCAGACCTGCTTCACTGCTTGTGAAATTACCCCCCCTGCAGGTAGGGAGCCAGGGGCTCAAACTAGGATCCTTGTGCCGGTCCTTGCGATTAATCTTATGTGCTACCACTCAGCCCCCCAAAATGCACATTTCCTAATGTACATAAATTTTTATGATAGTGCCCCGAAAATACCTAGGTAACAATCATTTAAAGTAGAGGTTGGCATCATGGGCAGACGACCCCACCAAGATGTCCTGGAGCCCTGCCACCCCAGAACCCCGCCCCACTAGGGAATGAGAAAGACAGACTGGGAGTATAGATCGACCTGATGACTAGTTCTTCCCCCTCTCCTTTATTTATTATTTTTTAGATTTTTATTTCTTTATTGGAGAATTAATGTTTTACAGTCAACAGTAAATACAATAGTTTGTAAATGCATAACATTTCCTAGTTTTTCACATAACAATATAACCCCCACTAGGTCTTCCTCTGCCATCATTTCCCCCTACAGGTGGGAGTGGGGGCTTAAACCCACATCCTTGTGCTCAACCAGGTATGCCACCACCCAGCCCCCCCCTTTTCTCTTGAAAGTTCTCTCTTTTAAAAAAATAAATTATTAGTGATTTAATATTGATTTACAAAATTACAAGATAACAGGCGTACAACTCTGCACCATTCCCACCACCAGAGTTCTCTGTCCCCATTCCCTCCGTTGGAAGCTACAAGAATTTTCCTAAGGTTGAAGACATCGGTTAACTATTATTTCTACAACTATCTGTCTGTATTTTTATTTATTTGCCCACTTTTTTATAAGGTCCCATCTTCTCTTCCTGTCCAAGTCACACCTATACCTATTATTACTTCCGAATTCCCTTCCTTTTTTTCCTCTTCTTTCTCCCGGTCCTGATGCAGTTGTAGTTGAGAGCCCTCTGGTCATCTTTCCCTATAATTTCTCCCTCTCTGGAAGTATGGACCAAAATTCTTCTTCTTTCTTTTTTTAACCAGAGCACTTCTCATCCCTGGCTTATGGTGGTACAGGAGACTGAACCTGGGACTTTGGAGCTTCAGGCATGAGAGTCCATTTGCATAACCATTATGCTATCTACCCCTGCCTTGGAACAAAAATTTTGGGGGGTTACATAAGGTGGGAGTTCTGGCTTCTGTAGTTGCTTCTCCACTGGACATGGGCATTGGTAGGTACATCCATACCCCCAGCCTGTTTCTATCTTTCCCTAGTGGGTTAAAGCTCTGGAGAGGTGGGGTTCCAGGACACATTGGTGATATCATCTGCCCAGGGAAGTCAGGATGGAATCACAATAGCATCTGCAACTTGGTATCTGAAAGGTCTGCCTGCTCACTCTCCAGAAGAATCTCTTACACTATCTTCAGTCTGACTCTCCCTTCAGTTCCAGGTCCAGCCCCCACTCCCAGCACCCCGTAAGAGAGATACCTTGTGGAAGTCAATGAGATCAGTGAGTGTTGCATGGCGATTAGGGTCCACTCCCAGGAAGCTGTAAAAATCCCCAGAGGCATCCACCAGAAAGTGCTTGAAGCCTTTCTGCAGGCGGTAAGAGAGGGTGTAGCCCCAAATTTTCTCACTGACCCGGACCAGGAATGCTCCCTCAGTCATGTTCTCAAGGAGGTCTTCTGCATCTTCCCGGCTAATAATTCCTAGTTTAAAAAAGAGAAAGAGATGGGGAGAACCCCTGTGGAGAGCAGTCTTGAGAACCCTCAGAAGGCTAGAAGTGGACCTTCCCTATGATCCTGTAATTCCTCTCCTGGGGATATATCTTAAGGAGCCCAACACACCTATCCAAAAAGATCTGTGTAAACCTATGTCAAAGCAGCACAATTTGTAATAGCCAAAACCAGGAAGCAACCCAGGTGTCCAACAAAAGATGAGTGGCTGATCAAGTTGTGATATATATACACAATGGAATACTACTCAGCTATTAAAAATAGTGATTTCACCTTCTTCACCCCATCTTGGATGGAGCTTGAAGGAATCATGTAAAGTGAGATAAGTCAGAAACAGAAGGATGAATGTGGGATGATCTTACTCATCAAAGTTTAAAAACAAGATCAGAAGAGAAAACCCTAAGCAGAACTCAGACTGGAGTTGGAGTATTGTACCAAAGTAAAAGACTCTGGTGTGGAGGGTTTAGGTCCTGGAACATGAGGGCAGAGGAAGACCTAGTGGGGTTATATTGTTATGTGAAAAACTGGGAAATGTTATGCATTTACAAACTATTGTATTTACTGTTGACTGTAAAACATTAATTCTCCAATAAAGAAATAAAAATCTAAAAAAAAAAAAAAAGGAGATGGGGAAGAACTAGTCGTCATGTTTTACTATCCCTCTCCCATTTATCCAGAGGAGGTCTAGCAGGGAGATGGGGGTCAGGGGGTATCTGTACTTGCCTCATTCCAGGGAAGAAATTCCTAGAGGGTGGAGTTTAACCCAGAGAGACCAGCTGTGAGCCTGGAAACTGAGTTTTTTTCCTTCTTTCCTTCCTTCCTTCTTTCCTTCTTTCTTTCTCTCTCTCTTTCTTTCTTTCTTTCTTTCTTTCTTTCTTTCTTTCTTTCTTATAATCTTTATTTGTTTATTGGATAAAGACAGCCAGAAATGGAGAGGAGAGAGGGAGATAGAAAGAGGAAGAGGCAGAGAGACACCTGCAACACAGCTTCACCACTTACAAAGCTTTTCCCCTGAAAGTGGGGACCAGGGACTTGAACCCATGTCCTTGTGCATGGTAACATATGCATTCAACCAGGTGTGCCATCATCCAGCCCCTGGCACTGAATTTCTACTAAGTTGTGACTTTAGCATACTATCCTCCCAATTAAGCCACACTAATTTGGATTAACTGGGCAAGCAACAAATCAGTAATGGGCTGGAATTATAGGATCTATTGATTGCAAATGCAAGTCAACACGCATGGCCTTGGGGAGAGCTTTAAGAGAGTCAGGTGGTAGTTAGCAAAGTGGGTTAAGTGCAGGTGGTGCAAAGCACTAGGACGGGTATAAGAATCCCGGTTCGAGCCCCCAGCTCCCCACCGGCAGAGGAGTCGCTTCACAAGTGGTGAAGCAGGTCTGCAGGTGTCTAGCTTTCTCTCCCCATCTCTGCCCTCCCTTCCTCTCTCAATTTCTCTCTGTCCTATCCAACAACAATGACAGCAATAACAATAACTACAACAATAAAAACAAGGGCAACAAAAGGTAATAAATAAATAATAAATAAAAATAGTCTTCTGCTTTCATGATGAAACCAGAATGACCTGTGACTACTGCCTCAGTCTTATCTCTGATAGCCATGCATGAGCATCTCAAAATAGTATTTCCTCTTACAAAGTGAAAAAAGATGCCTTCTGTCTGTGGACACTAGGAAGTCTCTTCACAGGGGCACACAGTTAAGCTTCATTATACATCACAAAGAGCAGACATTCTTTCAGATTCTGCAATCCTGCACAAGGAAGTTTCACCATTCTATGCCAACCAGGTTCAATCTTGGAGTTGTTTATTCTTTCTTTTTTAATTTTTTAAACATTTATTTATTATTGGATAGAGACAAAAACTGAGAGGAAAGAGTGAAATAGAGACAGAGAGAGACCTAAAGACACCTGCAGCCCTGCTTCACCACTCATGAAGCTTTCCCCCTGCAGGTGGGGACTGGGGGCTTGAACACAGGTCTTTGCACACTGTAATGTGTGTACTTAACCAGGTGTGCCACCACCTAGCCCCATTATTTATTCTTTATATGTAAAAAAAAAAAAAAAAAAAAAGGCCTTGCCAGAGGCTTCCTTCATCTGGGATAATGTATGTGGTAGCTCTGTTTTTGGATGGCTAGGTGGTGGGAAGAACAGGGGAGCTCTAAGATCTGAAGTACCTGCCCTGCCTCACCTGGCTGTGTAATTGCTACTCAAGCTCTCACCTTCTTCAGCATCCTTTGACATGTAAGTTGGAATCTCATATGGTCTACTTCAAGGGTGCATTATGACTCTCAAGTCAGAGACATATACAATGTTACAATACAATCTTACTTCAATCAAAAAATAATTCAGAGTATGAAGTGCAAGAATCCACACAAGGATCTGGGTTTGAGCTCCCACCCCTGACTTGCAAGGAGGAAGCTTCACAAGCCATGAAGCAGGTCTACAGGTGTCTGTCTTTCTCTCTCTCTCTTTCTTCCACTCATCTCTCCATTTTTCTCTGTCCTATCCAATAAAATGGAAGAAATGGCTGCCCAAGAGCAGTGGATTTGTAATGTCAGCACCAAGCCCCAGCAACAACCCAGGAGACAGAAAAAAAAATTCAGAGACAGGGAAGAAGGCTAGCCAGGCAGCTTACCTGGATAGTGCACCTGCTTTGCCTTACAGACAACCCAGGTTCCCTCCCCTTCACTTTGGTACTATGGTATCTTTCCCTCTCTCCTCCTGTCTCTGTCTCTATTTCTTTCTTTCTTTCTTTTAGAAAATAATTTGACTGAATTAAAAATTTTTATTTATTATTGGATAGAGAAATAAATTGGGATGGGAGGGGGGTAGAGACGGAGAGAGACACCACTCCTGAACCTTCCCCCCTGGAGGTGGGGACCAGGGGCTTGAACCTGCATCCTTACAAACTGTAATGTTAGTGCTTATCCAGATGCACCACCACCTCCTGGCCCCCATTTTTATTTGTTTAAGGATTCTTCATACAGTCTTCCAAAGAGGCTGCACCAGTTTGTATTCCCACCAGCAGTGAAGCAGAGTTCCCTTTTCTCCACAACCTCTCCAACACTGTCACTTCCTGGTTTGCTGATGTAAGGCATACTGAGGCCACCAGAGTTATTGCCAAGGCTTGGAGCCCACACGAGGAATCCAGCAGTCCAGGCAGCTGTTTTTTCTTTTCTTTCATTTGATTGGATAGACAGAAATTAAGAGAGAAGGGGGAACTAGAGATGGAGAAAGGGAGACACCTGTGGTACCGTTTCACTACGGATGAAGCTTCCTCCTCCTTTCAGGTGGGGACTGAGCACTTGAACTCCTGTCTGTATGCATGATAATATATGCACTCTACTAAATCATGTGTGCTACTGTCCACCTGTAATTGTGGTTTTTTTATATATAAACTTCTGGGCAAATCCCTTTTCAAGCATAAATTATATCATACATCATTATTTTCTACATTAACTTTTTCTTTCTTTTTTTTTTGCCTCCAGGGTTATCACTGGGGCTCAGTTCCTGCACTCAAATCCACTGCTCCTGGAGGCCATTTTTCTCCCTTGTTGCCCTTGTTGTTTATTGTTGTTGTTATTATTGTTGTTGTTATTGCTGTCATTGTTGTTGGATAGTACAGAGAGAAATGGAGAGAGAAGGGGAAGACAGAGGGGGTAGAGAAAGACAGACACCTGCAGACCTGCTTCACCACTTGTGAAGCAACACCACTGCAGGTAGGGAGCCGGGGGCTCCAATCGGGATCCCCATGCCAGTCCTTGCACTTTGTGCCATGTGCACATAACCCACTGTGCTACCACCTGGCCCCCCTACATTAAATTTGTCTATATTAATTATCTCTATATTAACTGTTTTATAGTTATCAAGTAGAGATCTTTCATATCTATTTCCACAGCATTAACTCCAGAGATACTGCCAGACATTCCATAATGTAGGGTCAGCAAGACAGGTTCCCTGGATAGTGTGTCTATTTTTTCATGCGTGTGATGCAGGTTCTAGCCTGGCTCCCACTGCGCTGGAAGAAACTTCAGTGCTGAGGTTTCTTTCCTTCTCTCTGTCTCTCTGTCTGTCTCTCTCTCTCTCCATATATATAATGAACCCAGAGCAGTGAAGCTCCAGAAATAGAAAAACAAAACAAAGCAGACCAACCCAAAGCCATCCTATGACACACAGGGCAACTCCATGACAGTTACTTAATGACTCTACTCTCCATCCCAGGGACTCTAAAACCTGCTTTGCATATGAGAATCACCTGAGAAGATTTTAAACACTATGGAGACTTGGGATATGAATCAAACACGATTCTCACAGAGTGGACCAGGGCTGAAAAAAAACCACGCTCCAGACTCAAGACAGCCAGCACTGACATTTAGAGCTTATTAGTGACAACTTCCCCCCTTAGGTAGTAACCTTCTCATCCTCTAAAGAACACTGACCAATTTCCAGTGCCTGTTAGAGTATCAGTGGGGGAGGGGGTGTTGGTATGCTTCACATTGGTTTGGTCTCACTCCCTCCACCTCCAGGAGATTTGGTTTAGCCCTTGCTAGTTTCGTGCTTCTTCCTTCTCCCCGCCCCCTACCCTAGGTACTTCCTGAGTTCCTGACTCTGCCGCGGAAGAAGAAGGAGGCAGGACAGAATGGTGTGGTTATTAGTTTAGATTAGTTTTTTGAACCATCCACTCGTGAATAAAGATTAAACTGCATTCTCAGCTCAGCCACGAGTTTCCGGTCATCTGTTACCCGCCTGTGAAGCCAGCCTGGAGAAAACAACAGGGGGGCTTCTGAGCAACTATATGGAATTATCTTGGGCTGGCAAAATAGCTCACTTGGTTAGTGCATTGCTTTGCTTATGCTTTCGAGGCAGGTTTAAGTCTGGCCCCCACCACATTGAAGGACAGTTTCTGGTAGTGTGGTCTCTTTCATCCCCTACCTCTCTGTTTCTACCTAAAAAACAAAGAGCATACCTTAACTATTAAGAACTTCATATGTACACTATGTGAACACAGATATGTGAAGGGAACAAGTACAGCTTCAAGAATTTTATTTTAGGCAGGAGATAGCCTAAAGATGTTCATGCTTGAGACTCTGAGGTTCAAGGTTCGATTCCCAACACCACCACAAACTAGAGCTGAGCAGTGATCTGCTAAAAAATATATGCAAGACTACTCAAGCCTTGGGAACTGGTCTTTTATAGTATATAGCCTACTAAGAATGCTCTCAGGCATCTATCCAAAGATCCTGAGATCATCAATTCAAAGGGACATAAACACCCCCATGTTTATAGCTGCATTATTTACATAGCCAAGAAGTAGAACCAGCCCAAATGCCCATACCTGGAGAAAGATGTTACATGACACATACTCAATGAAACACTACATAGCAATTTAAAAAGATGATATTGTGTCCCTTGGGACAAGTGGATGGAAATGGAGGTGATTATGCTTAGTCAAATAAGTAAAGAAGTAGAGGACAACTACAGAACGGTTTTGTTCATTTGTGGAACCTAGAGAAGTGAAACACACAAACTTGAGAGAAAAAAAAAAGAAGACAAACTCTCTAAGATGTTGTGAGAACTCTGGTGGTTATCAATGAGGGAGGGGCACAGAATCTAAGTATCGGATGCCATGTGGAATTATTCCCTCGAAATTTTAGAATCTTGCAAATAATTATTAAATCACTAATAAAAATGTTAAATAATTTTATTTTAAATGGTGAGAGACATTGCTTTGTCATGTTAGTGGTACTGGTCTCACACTTTTGGTCATTAAAAAAACTGAGCCATATTCAAATTCGACTTAAAATAAAAATTTTTAATTTATTTTTAATAGAGACAGAGAAATGGAGAGGGATAGGGGCCATAGAGAGAGAGAGAGAGGAGGAGGAGAAGGAGGGAGAGAGAGAGAGAGAGAGAGAGAGAGAGAGAGAGAGATCTTCAACCCTGCTTCATCTCTCTGTAAAGCTTCCTCTTCTGCAGGTGGTGAATCAGAGGACTTGAACCAGGGTCCTTGCTCATTATAGTATGTGTGCTCTACCAGGTGTGCTACCATCTGGCCCCTCAAATTTGACTTTTTGTCTCCCCCCACCAACCCTCAATGTAGCTCTGCTCTCCTGGCCAGCTCCCAGCCCAGACAGAGCTGCAGCTTGAGGTGTTTGCAGCTTGAGGACAGACTGGCATCTATACTTCTTCTTCCTTCCAGCCCTTGCTTCTGCCTTGCTTCTGTCTCCATCACCTTACTTATCTCCTCAATCAGCTATCTTTGGGGTCTGAGTTCTCTGGTCTTCAGAAAGAGAACTGGGTGGGGGATAGTATTGCCTCTTTTGAGGGGCTCAGTATGCCCTTCAGTGGAATTTCTCTTGACCCCAAACACCATTTCTCTAACTGAATCCTGCTAGCCCTCCAGGGGACAGCTCCAGGGTTCCTTCCCTTCCCGCATGGATGATTTTTCAGGCATCCTGTAGTGGGAAAACTGTTTTAACTCTTCCCTTCCTCAGTCTTTCTAGTTTTCTGCCTACCTGATGTGGCTGGGGGGTGGAGAACTGGCATAATTGCTTCTTGTCAACTCATGGACAAGGAGGAAAGAGGTGAGTGACTCTCAGTATGGTTGCTATCTTCAAAAAAAAAAAAAAAGGAGGGGTGTCTGACAGTATGGTACCTCTATCCTCTGCGTTGGGTCTCATGAATGCCCTGCAATCAGAGAAACAGAGGGTGGTTTGCCTACAGGTAAGCTTGGGGTGGCATTGAGGGCACTGAGTGGGGGTTCCCATGGGAAAGAAGTCACGGTGTGTTAAGCCTCTCTGGGTTACAGCAAGTAAGCCCACAGCTTGTGTGCAAAGGTAAACCAAGTGGGTGTGAAAAAAGGACACTGGTCTTATCTCTCTCCCCACATAAATACAGCAGAAGCCAGCGTTTCTACATTTCTGCAGCCTTCCCTGCTTCTTTCCTGTCCACCCCCTTTTTTTCCCCCTCCAGGGTTATCGCTGGGGCTCAGTGACTACACTACAAATCCACTGATCCTTGAGGCGGTTTTTCCCATTTGCCTTGTTGTTGTTGTTATTGCCATTGCTATAGTTGTTGCTGGATAGGACAGAGAGAAATAGAGAGAGGAGGGGGAAGACAGAGAGGGGGATAAAAGGATAAACACCTGCAGACCTGCTTCACCACTCATAAAGTGACCCCTATGCAGATGGGGAGCTGGGGACTTGAACCAGGATCCTTGAGCCGGTCCTTGTGCTTCATGTCATGTGCACTTAACCTGCTGTGCTACTGCCTAGTCCCCCTCTTTCTTTCTTCTTGTTGTTTACTGGGGCTTCACCACTCTGGGCTAAATTTTTCAGATAAAACCAAAGAAATAGAGGCCAGGCAGTGATGCACCTGGTTAAGTGCACACATTACAGTGTGCAAGGACCTAGGTTTAAGCCCCTGGCCCCACCTGCAGGGGGATAACTTCATAAGTGGTAAGGAGGACTGCAGGTGTCTCCCTGTCTCTTTCCCTCTCTCTATCTCCCACTCTCCTCTCACTTTCTGTCTCTATTCAATAATAAATAATTTAAAAAACATTACAGTGTGCAAGGATGCAGGTTCAAGCCCCTGTCCCACCTGTAGGGGGAAAGCTTCAGGAGCAGTGTTTCTCTGTCCCTCTATCACTGTCTCTCTCTATATATATATTCCCCTCCCCTCTCAATTTATTTCTCTATCCAATAATAAATAATTTTTTAATTCAGTTAAAATTTTTCTAAAAGAAAGAGATTAAGGAAGAAGGAAGGGAGGGAGGAAAGAAGGAAGGAAGTTAGTTTACATGCTGATGACAAAACTGAAGTCCAATGAACTTTGATGAAGGGACATTGGTATTTTGGTGGTGAGTGTCATACGGTGTGTTAGCACACCATGAAGAGATATGAAACTGTACCCCTAAAACTTAGTCTTGTCAGCCAACATTGCTTCAATTAATAATTAATTTAAAAAATAACAATGAAACTAATCCTACCATCAGCACTGTGGACTGTGTACATCATACCAACCAATGTGGCAAGAACATCAGACCTACTAGTGCATCCAATCCCCATAATATTCTCTCTCTCTCTCTCTCTCTCTCTCTCTCTCTCTCTCTCTCCCTTTCTCTCTAATGTGGATACTTTGATTCTCTCCATTTTACTGAATGAAAAATTCAGCTAAAAGAAGTCATGTAGGGGCCAGGTGGTGGTGCACTAGGGAGAGTGTAAGTGTTTCCAGTCACAAGAAACCAGATTTGAGCCCCAAGTCCCCACAGTAGTACTGTGGGTGTCTCTCCTTCTTTGCATCTCTCTCCTTATCTTTCTGTATCTCACCTTCTATCAAGAAAAAAAAAGGGGTATAAAATAGTCAGCAAGAATGGTGGTAGAGTCATACAGGCAGCAAGCCCCAGAGATAATCCTAGTGCTTTATCCATTGTGCCACCTGCAGGACCACATGAATGGAGAGGTTAAGAGGCTTTGGCAAGGTTCCTGAGTGAGTCCTTTCAGTTTACGCTGTGAGTATAGCAAGACCTGGGAGCAACAGATGGTGATGCTAGTATTACCACACTCTTCCAGGAGATGTGACATAGGAGTATAACTCAGTGGGAGCATGGTCAGTTTATTGCCCCGTAGCTCTACAGGTCTGTACATATGACTGACATTCAAAAGAATGCTACACCCCTTGTTAATTCATTGTCACTTACTCACCACGTAGGTGCTCCTCTCTCTCTCTCTCTCCCTCTCTCCTAACTTCTTCATGAATAAATAAAATATTTTTTAAAAAAATCTTCATTCACTGGCAAGATGAATCCATATGTTTACTACCTAAAGTTGTCAGTCATGTTCAGTAAAACAATGCCGGGAAAGTAAATGGCCCAGTCCAGCCTGAGCTAAACCACACAAGTCAAAGTCAGCAGCAGAATCAAACACATGTAATCTGGGTCAGTGCAGAAGTGTAACCTACAAATCCAGATCCTTCGTGGAAACTAAGGTAGAGAGAAGAGGGGTTTGCCCCTGGGCTTCTCACGGCACTAACTTAGAGGCCAACTACCTGTGGTTGGACCTTTTGCAGAGATCTATGGTGGAGGTCAAGGGACAGCTCTGTTCTTCTGGACAACACCCTCCTCCCCGCTCCCGCCCCAAACTGTGGATGCACTTGTTGGGGGTGAGCGATGGGAAATACAGAAGGGAAAATGTCTAATCCGCTCCCTGCATCTCACGCCGATGCTCTCAAACCCTGACAACTGCATGATGAAAATAGGGCTCACTGGTGCTCATGGGAGGCAGCTCCCACAAAAGAAAGGATGTTCTGAATACTCAGGTATCACTTAGCTCCCATCACCCATTAGATCAATTCTAAAGCAAGTGGATGTAAGATCTAGTTGGCAGCCCCTCCTCCAACTTCAACGCTGCTTCATGAAATTATTAGCTCATAATCGAGCCTGAGTAGCCAAATGAGCTCCTTTTTATCTCTCTGTTCAAGCTTCTCCCTGAAAAAAAAAAAAAAAAGGAATAAGGAAGGCCAGACAGAGCATTCTCCTTTTTATGGGGCTCCATTTATCTGGTGTGTATATTTCTTTAAGCTCTCACTGCAGCTACGCCTCGGCAGCCAACAACTCCTCCATTACTACTTCACTATTTCTCACTCATTTCTTGAGACTTTCTCATTGCCCTGCTTTCTAAATGATATCATTAAAGAGGCTGGAATTATTAAGCTCTTCATTCTCAACCGTGTTTTGTTTTTTTTTTCAAAGCACTCAAAAGCCAAAGAGATTGTGATAGATGAGTTCAAATGCCTTCATTTATTGTAACTCCAAACAAAATTTAACTGCAACTAGCTGCTGAGAAAAGGCTTTCACAGAACAGGCTTCTGGGTGCCAGACAGATGCCCAAGAGGCAGCTTCCCACTCCCACAACTGTCTCCTCCTAGCTGACATACCAGGTTATTTATTTATTTATTTATTTATGCATCCAGAGTTATCACTGGAGCTTGGTGGTTGCACTACAAATCCACTCCTCCATTACTACTTCTGGAGGCCATCTTTTTTCCATTATTGTTATTGTTACTGTTATTATTGCTACTATAGTTGTTGTTGAATAGGTCAGAGAGAAATTGAAAGGGGAGGGGAAGACAGAGAGGGAGAGAGAAAGATAGAACCTACAGACCTGCTTCATCACTTGTGAAGTGATCTCCTGCAGGTGGGAAGCTGGGGGCTCAAATCAAAATCCTTGAGCGGGTCCTTATGTGCTACCACCCAGCCCCCAACATACCAGGTTCTAATTATTAATACCACTGTTTGTGACAGATCCAGAAAAAATGACTCATGAAACTGGCCTTGCTAGGATCCAATATAGCACTGACCTCAACTGGATGTATAAATTTTATCCTTTGAGTTTTTTCATGTCATTCTGGGGTAATAGCCCAGGGCCTTTGGCATGCACAATACCCATGAGGAAGCTGATTCCACAGCCCTATTTCTCAATTCTACTTTGCCAGTAGGGACAAACAGGAAGAGAGAAGAGACACCAGAGTGCTACTCCACCATCTATGAATCCCTACTCATTTCTGTCCTTGGTGCTTGTTCATGGTGCTCCCAAGTGGGAGTAAGGTCTTAAACCAAGGACCTCCTGAATGGAAGGCAAGAGCTGTACAAGTGGGAAGTACATAGAAGGGTGCCCAGCACACTGTTAATGAGCTCTGTGTACCTAATCACTAGTAGTATTATCTCTTTCAAAGAATTCAATGAGGAATAAATTAAATATTGGGTATAAAAAGTCCACATGACACAAAGCCAAGACAAAAGAAATGGTCAAAAATCATCAGTTAAAACTTAAAAGCCATTGTGGGGGCTGGGTGGTGCCATGTTACAGAGCTATATAACCCCAAGTGGGGGATTGTTCCTGGGATTTCAGGGTCCCTCTGCCTGGGTCCCTAATGTCCCTGTAGCAGCTCTGCCCAGCACCCCCCATAGTGTAGGACTGAGCCTCAGACAGAGTATTCCCAGCTTGATGCTGGGGATTGATAGGAAACTACACTATAGAAGCCAAAGTATAGCAACCCAAAGTCTGCTTTCTACCACAGAAGAAGGATCCAGCTTGTGAGAAGAATGTCCCAGGGGTAAAAAGAATCTTGTGTAACCATCAGAAAGATAATATGACTATCAGAAGTAGATTAGGTTCAAGCCTCTGGTCCCCACCTGTTGTGGAAAGCCTTGCAAGTAGTAAAGCAAGCCTACAGGTATCTTTCTGTCTCTCTCCCAATCTATCCCCCCCTTCCCTATTGTTGTTTTCGAAGGGTTATGTTGTTTTTGCCGGGCTGGCTTCACGGGCGGGTAACAGATGACCAGGGACTCATGGTTGAGCTGTAGGCAGTATCTCTTTATTCTCATGCAGGATGCAGCACAATCTAAGACGAGCTAAGCTAAACTCAAGGTACTCTAAAACTCACAATGCTGTCTTTATATATACTTGCCAAGTAGGGTGGAAACAGGATGTGACATAGAGAGGGTGGAGAGAAAAGTGACTGGCGAAAATCAGAGT
Source organism: Erinaceus europaeus (assembly GCF_950295315.1). NCBI lineage: Eukaryota > Metazoa > Chordata > Mammalia > Eulipotyphla > Erinaceidae > Erinaceus > Erinaceus europaeus. Next base: position 114,446,175 of record NC_080162.1, read on the forward strand.
GTGACAAGGAGGGGGTGGAGCAGGTGAGAATCCTATCACTGAACCACCAATGCCCTGGAGGGAGTGCTTTATGTAAATGTAAAAGTGATTTATGTAAATAGACCAAAGCTTTGAATGGGATTAAATCTATCCCTATATAGGCATATGGTTAAGCAGAAGCCAGGGGGAGCTGGCATACTATCCAACACCCTATGGATTTCTAGCTGTCTCTATCCAATAAATAAAAAAAGATAACCCAAATAAGCAAAGTATGGTGGCTATTATCGGAAGGATGAGAGCACAGAACTTTGGTAGGTGGGTGCAGTGTGGAGCTGTATGCTACAATCTTGTAAACAAATTTTATGAATAGCTTGACAAAAGTAAATTAAATTTAAAATCTAAGTTATCTAGTTCCTACACATACACACACACAGACACACACGTCCCACACATTTTATTGTTACCCACATGGGGCTTAGGAAACATATTCCATCCAAGCAGGAGTATTAGTTACATGGGAACTACAGTCAGAAGCCAAGAACTACAGACATCTAAAAGGAGTTAAAGACTTGGGAACACTCTTACAAATACTTTGTTTGTTGGTTTGTTTCTGTTTTTTCTTAAGCACTGCTCTGCTCTGCTCTCGCTAATGTTGGGGTTGGGGAGTGAGTGGGGATAGGGGGTGGGGCTAGGGATTGAACCTGGTACCTCAAAGTCTCAGGCAGGAGACTCTTGCATAACCATTATACTACTTCCCCCCACCCCATACCACCACCACCACCATCACAAGTTATACTTGCCTAATGCAAAAAAAAAAAAAAAAGGCTTTGCTCTTCTTTGTAATCCTTTTTTTAATAGTGCACAGGTTTTTTTTTTCCCCCCTAAGTAGAAAATAAGGATTTCTTTATTTCATAGTTGGAACAGCTAAAGCAAGAACTTAAGAGGAAAGCAGGTCAACTGACCTACTTTTCTCTTCTTTAGAATTATTTGCATTGGGGATCAGAGTTGGTGGGAAGTTTCCATTTCACATTCTGCTTAAGGGAGGGAAACTAGCACCCTGATCTGCCTGAATGGGTCATAACATAATAACCATCTTCCCAAACAGCCTGTGGGTCACACCTTACAGTTGCTAAAAACACACTTCAAGATGGACATGATATTCATAAGGAAAGGAAATCAAGACAGGTACTTTTTTAGTTGCTGTTAAAAGGCAAAAGAAGTGTCTCCTTCCTTGTGTGCATATATTTTAAGTCCTCTTTAGGGACAATGACATGCACACCCTCAGGGGTTGAAGCCACCAGGTACAGGCTGCCCATCCTGATGTCTATTTAAACCATCTAACCAGTGCGAGCATTTATCTTATGCCAAATGTATTCTAAAAATTTTATAAGTCTCAGGGCCCGGTGGTGGTGCATCTGGTTGAGCGCACATGTTACAATGCACAAGGATTCTGCAAAGGAAAAGCTTTTTGAGTGAAGCAGTGCTGCAGGTATCTCTCTGTCTCTAGCTCTCTCTCTCTCTCTCTTTCTCTCTCTTTTAATACCAGAGCACTTCTCAGCTCTGGCTTATGATGGTGCAGGGTATTGAACCTGGGACTTTGGAGCCTCAGGAATGAGAGTATGTTTGCATAACCATTATGCTATCTACCCCCTGACAAATCTTTATTAATATATTGATAGAGACAGTGAAAAATTGAGAAGAAAGGGAAAGGTAGGGAGGGAAAAAGATGGAGAGAGACCTGCTGCCCTGCTTCACCACTCATGGTGCTTTGCCCCTAAGGTGAGGGCCAGGGGCTTGAACCCAAGTCCTTGTGCACTGTAATGTGTGCACTTAACCAGGTACACCATCACCTAGCTCCATCTCTCTCCCTCTCTATCTCCCCTTCTCCACTTGATTTCTGGCTCTCTATCCAATAGATAAATTAAGATTATAAAATAAATATTTAAAAAAGCATTTTATAAGTCTTAACACTTTTAATATTTATATTAATTCTCATGACATTACTGAGAAGTGGTTTTGATTACTTCCTCCAACTCCTTCCACCTTCTGCACCCCATAATGATTTTTGGTCCATATTCCCAGAAAGGGATAAAGAATAGGAAAGCTTCCAGTGGAGGGGATGGGACATGGAATTCTGGTGGTGGGAACTACTGAGGGACAGGAGGTACCTGGAGGTACTGCCCAGAAAATGGGAGTGGTGACAGGTGTGGCTTGGAAAGGTGGGGGCGAGGCTTGGAGACCTATGGATGTGGCTCTTTTTTCTGTCCAAGTCATCATATAAGTAAGAACTCTCTCTCTCTCTCTCTCTCTCTCTCTCTCTCTGTCTGTCTGTCTGTCGATCTCTGTCTCTGTCTCTCATCCTAACATATGAATGTCTTCAGTTTCCCCAAATAAAATTTAAAACTCCTAAAAAGAAAATTAAAATTCCTGAAAATCATGCTCTTTCCTCAATTCTTTGTTGAAATAATATATGACAACTTTTTAAATGTTGGGGAAATGAGTGTCAACACCCTGCCCCCCAAAATAGGACTGCATGGAATTGTACACCTATTATCTTACAATCCTGTTAATCATTATTAAATCACTAATAAAAAACTAAAAAGCATTAAGAAAAGAAAGCAGTGCCTAGCCCACTCAGGAGCTCTTGATGAACACAGGAGAGCCCCTTCCCACCAACAGCTAGGCTTCCTGTCTACATAGAGAGATGTACCTCACCAACCCAGGGGACCTCCACTCGGTCAGGAAAGGGGTGATGATAACACCCACTGAAGTATCCGTAAGGCCAGGCTTGAGGCCTTGTCCCAGCAGCTGGACAGGCTCCTGCAGGAGTAACTCACCGTCATCTACTACACATCCACTCTGTGGCCCTCAGCAGAAGCCACAGGACAGCCATTGGGTCATTGCCAAGATGAGGACCCACGACCCACTGTGAGTCTTTTTTACATTGCAGCTCAGAAAGAAACCAGTTCCAGCTGAGCCAATGTTCAGACGAACGATGTTCTTAATAATTTTAGATCCACGTCAAAGTCCACAAATAGAGTTTCTTTTTTTTAATGCCAAGCTCCTATGCACTAGATTTTTCTCAGGACTATTTTTGTATGAGTAGGAGCCAAGGGGACATGGAAAATAACTTTTCCAGCATTCTCTCTAATAGAGGAGACTTTATCTAGAACCATGTGGTTACAGCAGAGAGCCAGTTCCTCCCTCCCTTCCTCCCACTCTGTGTTCTGCGTTCATTCCCAGAGGAGAAGGTGATTCTCTGGGGACTGACCACAGACTCAGCAGACACCAGTGCTCATATTGTGGAGGACAAAGTATGTGTTTCAGTTTTAACTTGCAGAAATATTCTCTGAAGTAGACCCTAGCTTCAAACACAGTGAATTTATTTTTTAAATATTTTTTAAAATTTATTATTAATCATTTGTTACAAGATTATGACATGATAATGTATAATTCCACACCACACCCACCAAAAAAGTTCCCTATCCCCACCCTCCCATCTCCCAAAAACAGCCACTAGAGTTCTTACAAGTCTTTCAAGTCTTGCTTTGGCTTTTTTTTTTGACAAGTTCATGTAAATCAGATCTCTAGATTTCTATTTTAGTATATGTACTGCCAAAGCAAACACTCTAGATTCTTCATATTAGTGAAATCATTTGGTAGTTGTCTTTCATCTCTTTACTGATTTTGCTAAGGATCATCACCTCCAGTTCCATCCATTTTGTTCCAAAGGACACAGTATCATCTTTTTTGATTGCAGAGTAGTATTCCATGGAATACATATCCCATAACTACCTTAGCCAGTCATCTGACAATGAGCATCTAGGCTACTTCCACTCTTTGGCTATTGTGAATAATGCAGCTATGAATATAGGGGTGCATATGTCTCTTCTAATTAGTGCTTGACTGTCCACTGGATAAATGCTTAAGAGTGGAATAGCTGGCTCATAATGTAATTCCATTTTTATTTATTTAAGGACTCTCCATACAGTCTTCCAAAGGGGCTGCACCAGTTTGCATTTCCACCAGCAGTGAAGCAGAGTTCCCTTTTCTCCACAACCTCTCCAAGACCCACACACAGTGAATTTCAAGGACACACCCAAGGTCACAGAGATGTTAGATTCTACAGTGGATCCCATATGGTCAAGCTCCTCATCCATATACACAAATGTGCTTGAAGGAAGAAAAGAAAAGAAAAGAAAAGAAAAGAAAAGAAAAGAAAAGAAAAGAAAAGAAAAGAAAAGTCACAGGGGACCAGGCAGTGGTGTATCAGGTTAAGTGCACATAGTACTAAGCACAAGGACAGACTAAAGGATATAGGTTTGAGCTCTCAGCTCCCCACTTGCAGTGGTGATGCCTCACAAGTGGTGAAGCAGGTCTTCAGGTGTCTTTCTTTCTCTTTTTCTCTCCCTCTCTATCTCCCCCTCCCCTCTCAATTTCTCTCTGTCCTATCCAAAAAAATGGGAGGAAATGGCCAGGAGCAGTGAATTTGTAGTGATGGCACTGAGCCCCGGCAATAACACTGGAGGCAAAAAAAAAAAAGAGAAAAAAAATGAAAGAGAGAAAGAAAGAAAGAAAGAAAGAAAGGAAGGGAAGAGGGAACCAGGTGGTAATGCAGCAGGTTAAATGCACGTGGCATTTAAATAACAGTTTTTGAAGCTATTAAGTGTTATGGATGATTTGTTGTACAGCAGTAGCTAGCTGAGGGTCAGAGGCCTTCATTCACTCCCATTTCCCTGTATCAAGTCACCAAAGTCAGGGGCCAGGCAGTGCCACACCTGTTTGAACGCACACATCACAATGTGCAAGGACCCGAGTTCAAGCCCCCAGTCCCCACCTGTAGGGGAAAGCTTCATGAGTGGTAAAGCAAGGCTGCAGGGGTCTCTCTGTCTCTCTCCCTCTCTATTTCCCCCACCCTCTTTTTTTCTAATTTTTTAATTTAATTTATTTATTTATTTGATAGAGACAGCCAGAAATTGATAAAGGAAGGTGGGGGTGGAGAGGGAGAGAGACAGAGAGACACTTGCAGCCCTGCTTCACCACTTGCAAAGCTTTCCCCCTGCAGGTGGGGACCAGGGGATCAAACCCAGGTCCTTGTCTGTTATAACATGTGCACTCAACCAGGAGTGCCACCACCTTGCCCCCCCCCCCATTTCTGGCTGTTTTTCATCCAATAAGTAAAGATAATAAAGAGAGAGAGAGAGAAAAATCAGATGACAAACAAAAAAAAAAAAGGTCATTCAAGTCACTGAAATCATAATCATATTTGGGGCCTCCATATAGATCACTGGACTAAATTTGCCTTTACAAGTCTGGTAACCTTATAAAAATTCCCTTTCCTCTCTAGATCTCTTATCTATAAAATGAAAGAACTAGGCACTGCAGAGAAACCTCCTAATTCTGGTGCTCAGAGTTTGGATAAGGGGGCCAGGTAGTGACACACCCAGTTAAACATACATAGTACTAAGTGCAAGGACCTACAAAATGATGCAGGCTCAAGTCCTGGCCTCCCCACTCGCAATGGGATCACTTCACAAGTGATGAAGCAGATCTGCAGGTGTCTCTCTTTCTCTCTCCCTCTCTGTCTTCCTCTCCCTCTCAATTTCTCTCCATCCTATCCAAGAAAATGGAAAAAAAATCACTACCAGCAGCGGTGGATTCATAGTGCCAACACCAAGCCCCAACGATAACCCTTGAGGCAAATAATAAAGAAATAAATAACAAAGGGTGGATGACATTCTGTCACTGAAATGATTTGTATGTTTGGAGCCTGCTGTGTGCCAGGTCTAGGTCTGACCTGGAGATGTACTTCAAACAACAATGGCAGGTCCTGCCCTTCAGAAGCTCCTGTCCACTGAGTCTCACAGTCTTGTGTGTACAGATACAAGGTCTCTCCTCTAGTGGATCCCTTTCTCCACCACCACTAGTCACTCCCATCAGGAATGTCATCATGAGCTCTCTTGTGGGCCTTCCCAGGAACTTGCCCTCACCATAAAGTAGCAACAGTAGGAAGTGACCCAGAGAGGCTGAGGGTACCCTGCCCTGCCACTTGAGGAAGACTTGTCCTGAATGAGTGCAGCCTGCAAATGTTCCCAGCTGTGACCATGAGCTGCGAGCTCAGACCAATAGGTACTTAGAGGTTACGCAGGCTCTCGTGCTAAATATCAATATGTATATATGGGCCCTGGGTCAGGTGGATGGAGTTAATTTTATTCATAAAGTTTTTTGAAGAATGAGAGCTACTCTTTGCCCTAATTTGACTCTCTAGCCCTTTTCTCTACTCTGACACTATGTTCTCAGACAATGTTTTTATCCAACTTCATGCTATCAAACTTGAGTAAAAACTATCATAGTCATGGGCCCCTAGAATGGACTTCCTAGAGTGGACTTCCTGGCTTTCTTCCACCCTAAAAGCCCTAATCTCATCTGCTCTGTTCCTACTTTTTGGTTCCTGTTCATTAACCATTTTGTCTCAATTTATATCCTGTCACCTTCCAGACACGAAGTTGCAGGCATTCTCTTGATTTTATCCTAACTTCTCTGGGCAGATGAACTCACCAATGTGTCCTGGAACCTCACCTCCCCAGAGCCCTACTCCACTAGGGAATGACAGAAATAGGCTACAGGTATGGATCAACCTGCCAATGTCCATGTTCAGCAGAGAAGTAATTATAGAAGCCAGAACCCCTACCTTCTGCACCCCATAAAGAATTTTGATCCATACTCTAGAGGGATAGAAGTAATAGGAGAAAGAGGGTAAGAAGGCTCTGAACTCCAGCTCCATCAGGACCCAGAGAGAGAGGAGGGGAAAGGAGGGATATTTGCATGTAATAATCAGGTCATGAGTGGTTTGGAGGGGAAGAAAAGTCAAGACCTGGAAGAAAACAGGGGCAATTACATACAAATGTAGGCAGATAGTTATAGAGATGATAGTTAACCCTTGTCTGCAACCTTGGGAGAACTGCAGTGGTTTGCAATGAAGGGATTGGGGATTTAGAACTCTGGTGGTGGGAATGGTATGGAATTATACCCCTGTTGACATGTAATTTTAAAAATCAATGTTAAATCACTAATGGAATTTAAAAAAAAAAACAGATACAGGGTCTCAAAGGAAACCCCTTGAAAGTCAAAGAGGCTGGAAGGTGAGAAAAGAGGGAGGGGGGTGCCCCCCCCCCAACCCAGCAGCAAACAAAGAGTTTGTTGAGGGTCCCTGGTGCCTCCAGTCTCCTGGACTCTTGCTCAGACATGCAGTGTCATGTTTCCTATGGGCTTTCATAAAGGTTATGGATGTGTCAGCACATTCATTCAATGAGCAACTACAGGCCAGTGCTGGCTCCTGTTTCCAGCCCACTCTCACCCAGTGAGTCAGAAAAGCTGTTGTCTAACCCTGGGAGTGGACAGTCTCTGTGAAGACCAAGTGCTTTACTCCCCCTGCTGAGAGGAACCCTTCCAAGCCCAGAGACAGGAGGAGACAAGGAGATGATGGCATCCTACCGTGGAACCAGGGAGCAATGGATTTGGTGTTCCTCTCAAAGCCCGCTCCACGGGGCAGCTGCTCCTCCTTGAACCAGCGAACAATGACTTCCCTGGAGACAGGACGCAGTGGGCGCTCCCAAGTCCTGCAGAGAAGAGAGAGGGAGGACAAAGAAGGGAGCGAGCCAGGCCCGGTGAGAATGAACATGCACAAAATCCACACTTGAGCCTGTGGAGAGGATTAAGCACAGGTCCTTAAAGGTACTTTGCAGATTATAAGGTAACGGCTGTTTTGATTGTTCCCAGAAGAAAACTGTTATCACTTGCTTTGGAAAAACATTAAAAAATAAACCACCCAGATGGGAGTGGAAAAGAGGACAGGGACAGGAAGGGATATTTGAAGCTAAGAAAGGGTACATGTTCTTACTGGAATCACCAGAGCCTTAATATCATAAATCATAAGGAATCTTAATAGAGAAAGAGTAGGATGGGGGCCAGGCAGTGGTGCACCTGGTTGAGTGCACACATTATGGTGCACAGGGACCTGAGTTCAAGCCCCTGGTCCCCACCTGCAAGGGGGGAAGCTTCACAAGTGGTAAAGCAGGGTTGCAGGTGTCTCTGTGTCTCCCTCCTACTCCCCTCTCAATTTCTGTCTCTGTCCAATAAATAAATAATTATTTAAAAGAAGAAGAAGGATGAAGAAGAGAAGGAGAAGGAGAAGAAGGAAAGGAAAAAAAGAAAAAGAGTAGGGTTGCTGAGATGTGAGAGCCCTCTGCTCCAAGAGACGCTCCCCCCCACAAAGAGCATGCTGGTACCTCCATCTGTGTTTCTCTGGACCACACCACCTCCCCCCAACCCCACCTTCTAAGGGGACACCTGCTTCCATTAGTTTGTCTCTGAGCTTCTGTGACACAGACTCAGGGCTGTAAACAGGGTGTGAAATCAGAGAACCCCTTGATTTGCCCTGGAAATTACTAAAATTTACCTGCAAGAATTTCAGGTGGTATAGCCAGCCTGGTTAAGCACACACAATACAGTGCACTAGGACCCAGCTTCAAGTCCTTGGTCCCCACTAGCAGTGAGAAAACTTCATGAGTGATAAAGCAAGACTGCAGGTATCTCTTTGTCTCTTTCCCTTTATATACCCTCTTTCATGCTATTTCTCTCTGTTTCTATCATAATAAAGAAAGAAAGAAGGGGGCCAGGCAGTGGTGCACACATTACATTGCACAAGAACCCAGGTTCAAGCCCCTGGTCCCCACCTGCAGTGGGGAAAATTCACAAGCAGTGAAGCAGGGCTGCAGGTGTCTCTCTCTCTCTCTCTCTCTCTCTCTCCCTATACATCTCCTCCTCTTCTCTCAATTTCTCTCTGTCTATAACCAATAATAAAAATAAAAATAGAAAAAAATCTTTTAAAAGTAATTTTTAAAGCGGTAAAGACAGAAGAAAAGGACAGGGAAGAAGCACTATGATTGCTATGTGACTGGGGAAGTAGCGAAGGGACTGGGGATGAGAATGGAGCTGGGCATCAGAAGAACTTCCAAGTAATGAGTTAGATATTCTTTGCTGTTTTCTCAGGAGCAAGTTACTCATTCAATTCTGTGGTCTCTGAGTGCATGAAACCACAGGGCCCCACAAGACCCCTGATATATCTGAGCCCTGCTAGCATGATGGGGTGAGAGGCTGATAGCACATGCATGTGGCAGGCAGCCATCTCCCATTTGTTGAGTTCATGGTCACAGTTAAGACACAGCCATATAGAAACCCAGCAATGGTATGGACTACCACACTCTCAGAGGGAAGGCTATGTCAGCCTACTCTCCCTTCAAGGAAGGTTGGTCCTGAAATGAGTGCAGCCTAGAATGTTCCCAGCTGTGATCATGGACTGTGAGCTCAGACCGATAGGGATGCAGAAGTTACACAGGCTCCTGTGCTAAATATGAATAGACATGGGCCCAGGGTCAAATCAATGGTATAAACAGTTAATGAAATTTATCAATTCTCTTCAAGTTTGGGAGTTACCCTTATCATAATCTAGCTTTCTAGCCCTGTTCTCAACTCTGACACCATCTTCCTAGACAATATTTTTAGTCTACCTGCATGTTAGCTATCAGGCTCAGGCAAAAAAATTACTAAAGTCATGGGCCCCTTGGCAGATACCTAAAGTAGATTTATTAGCTTCTTCCCACATGAAGACCCTTAATTTTATCTGCTCTATTTCTATCTCTTGCTTCCTATTTATTTATTAAACAATTTGTATATATATATTACTGCCTTTCAGCCACCAAGTTGCAGATGCTACCATGACATCATCCTGACTTCCCTGGGCAGATGATCTCACCAGTGTGTCCTGGACCCTCACCTCCCCAGACCCTTGCCCCACTAGGGAAAGACAGAAACAGGCAAGTGGTATGGATCCACCTGCCAATGTCCATGTCTTGCAGGGAAGAATTATAGAGAAGCAATTACAAAAGCCAGACCTCCCACCTTCTGTACCCCATAAAGAATTTTGGTCCATACTCACAGAAGGATGAAGAAAAAAGAAGCTTCCAATGGAGGGGATGAGACAAGGAACTCTGGTGGTAGGAACTGTATGTAATTGTAATTATACCCCATTACCCTACAATCATGTTACTTATTATTAAATCACTAATATATATGTATATGTATCCAGCATCTTAGAGCAAAGCCATCTGATCTGTTTGAAACACCACAGCCTTTCTACCTCTACAACCCAATGGACTGAGCCTGGTAAATTATCTTTGCTTTCCACCTACCAGCACTGGCCACCATTGTACTGGTCTTTTATCAAATTGACATCAGCTCCCCAGCAGCCTTTGTGACTGCCCTGCACCCATACTGTGACACTATCCTCAGCCCAGCCTTGCAAAATGCACAATGAATTCACTTGGCCTATTTTTACCTGTCCTAAAAAATCACACACACACACACACACACACACACACACACGCACATGCTATAGATCTTAAAGCAGATGTCATGAGAAAGGCAGAGGGTAAGGTTCCCTTGCACAACTTAATGCCATCATCAATCAAGTTTGTTTTTCTAAACTGCTTCTTCCCTGCTGCTGCTGCCTCCCTAGGCTCTCCCCCTCCCCCTACACCAGCATCATATTCTATGATTGATGTGTCTGGAAGTCCCGCTTCCCAAGGCCCGAAGGTGACTTTCCCCCAATGTACTCAGCTGCATACCACAGCCTGGTCCAGCCTCGTGCTGTCCTCTCTGCTGTGCTCAGGGAGGAAATATCCCACTGGGTTCTAGGACTTATTCTCCTCAGAAGACAAGAGGAGATGATAAACAAGAGCTTGGCTACTTCAATCACACATGTCCCTCTGTTTCTAAAAAGACCAGCTGATTGTGGGTATCTACAGGCTACCAGGAGCTGTTCCATGAATCTACCTGACTAGAAACCTTTTTCCTACACCTGTTCACCCCTCAGCACAGACAGACCAGAGTCTGCTGGTCCATGTCAGCAACTGCAGAACAGCAGGCAGTCAGGCCACTGGGGCCTGAACCACGGGGTAGTCACAGGAGGGAGGGAGGGAGGTATGTGGCCTCTCCCAGTGCCTATGAATGTCTCTCCATCTGTGTGGCCTCTTGTCCCTAGGGCAGCTTAATGGGCAGGTCACTGATCCCCACTGGCAGGTGCATGAGTCCTCCTGGAGCTGAGCTGGACCCTCATCCTTGTAGCCCCACCATGTGGGTTGGAAACAGAAAAATTAACTTCATAGAAGTCAAGTGTTCTACAACACAGAAAGCTTTGTCTCAGAAGCCAAATGACAAACTGATCAAAACAATTTCTCTCACAAAAGGATCCCCTCCCCTAATACTTACATAGATCCAAGAAAGAAAGAAAGAAAGGAAGAAAGAAAGAAAAATAGAAAATTTTAATGAGACAAAAGGTGGGGAAATAAAGAAATACTAATGCAGGGGCCGGGCGGTAGCGCAGTGGGTTAAGCGCACATGGTACAAAGCACAACGACCAGCGCAAGAATCCCGGTTTGAGCCTGCAGGGGGTTGCTTCACAGGTGGTGAAGCAGGTCTGCAGGTGTCTATCTTTCTCTCCCCCCCCCCCCGTCTCCCCCTCCTCTCTCCATTTCTCTCTGTTCTACCCAACAAAAGCAACATAAATGCGAAAAATGGCCTCCAGGAACAGTGGATTCGTAGTGCAGGTACTGAGCCCCAGCGATAACCCTGGAAGCAAAAAAAAAAAAAATACTAATTCCCTTTATATATATGCAAAACATGTGTAACCTCACTCATAAAAAATGCAGGTTTAAGCTCTCACTGAGGTATTACTTCTCATAGAAAATAAAGATGTAACAGCTTCTAAAGGGTCACTGCACTCACTGCCACTACCCATGTGGGAGGCGTGTTAGCAATAAGTGAAAGTATTGTAGATACATATTTACATATTGCTTGACCCAGAGATCCAGATGTGGGAATCTCTTGTGAAGATAACAGCTTCACATAAATAAAATTAAGTTTATTCATTAACATTAAGTTGATAGTAACATAGACTTCAAACAACACCAGTGTCCACCCATGGAGTTGGGTTGGGTTAGTTGTTACCAGGGCTTCACCACTGGGGCTGAGTTTTTCAGATAGAAAGAAGGGCAGTGGTACACCTGGCTAAGTGCACATAGTATGAAGCACAAGGACCACACAAGGATCTGGGTTCAAGCCCATTCTGGGGGGGGGGGGGAGGTACTTCACAAGCAGCTAAGTAGGTCTGCAAGTATCTATCTTTCTCTCTCTGTCTCTATCTCCCCCTGCTCTCAGTTTCTCTCTATCCTGTCCAGTAAAATGGAAAAAATGGCCTTCAGGAGCAGGGGATTTGTAGTGCAGGCACCAAGTCTCAGTGATAACCCTGGAAGAAAAATAAACGTGAAAAAAGAGAGACGAAAGGAAGAAAGAAAGAAAGGAAAGAAAGAAAAAGAGGGAAACATTACAACACTGAGACTTCCCCCAGTGCAGTGGAGATTGAGCTCAAACCTGAGTCAAACATATGACAGGGCAGGTGCACTAACCAGGTGAACTATTTTGCCTGCCCTAGCAGTGGAGTTTTTGGTGAATCCTAACATATTGTCCAGTATTCTCTGTGACAGTAATAAAAAAATAGTACCAAGGAATTATTTTTTAAAATACTCCCCAAGATATAATTAAATAGAAAAATAAGGTGTAGGACTCTGTGAATAGTAAGTATGTCACCTTTTGTGTAAGAAAGCAAGGAGAAGGACCAGGTGGTAGCACACCTGGTTAAGTGTACATGTTACCATGCAAGGAGCTGGGTTCAAGCCCCCCACTCCCCACCTATAAGAGGGAAGCTTCATGAGTGGCAAATCAGTACTGCAGGTCTCTCATCTCTCTCTCTCTCTCTCTCTCTCTCTCTCCCCATCCATCCCTTCCTCCCTCCCTCCTCCATCCTCTTTCTCTTTCAGTTTCTCTCTGTCCAGAAGTCCTTATGCATGGTAAGGTGTATACCACCACCCAGCCCCTCTCCAAATATAATCATTCATATGGCATGGAAGTAAAAGACAAATAGGAAAGTGAGGGGGCCAGGCAGTGGCATATCACCAGGCTCAAGGACCCAGGTTCAAGCCCCTGGTCCCCACTTGCAAGGAGGACACTTAACAAGTGGTAGAGAAGGTCTACAGGTTTCTCTCTGTCTCTCTCCCTCTCTATCTCCCCTCTCCTCTCAATTTCTCTCTGTCCTGTCAAATAAAAATAAAGTAGAAAGAAAAAAGGGGGAATGGCCACCAGGAGCTGTGGCTTTATAGTGCCCACACTGAGCCTCAGTGATAACTCTAGTGACAATAAAAAAAAAAATAAACAAAATAAAATAAAATAGGAAAGGAAAGAAGATGAACCATGGTTAGTCCTGTCTAAATCTCAGACCAAGAGAGAGAGGTAGGCTGTGAATAACCCTAAGCCCCAATTAAAACAAGCTTCAGATAGTCTTCTCTTATCTAGGTAAAGGAACATCTGGGCATATTTCCTGGTTCAGGGCCCCCCCAAGGGCACTCATCTTCCAGCCTCTGATCACTCATTAGGGGCAGCACTTGTTCAGCAATGATGGTGTGAAGGAACTGGACCAGGCAGTCTTCAACAATCACCTCCATGTGTTTGCCAAGTCTCTCCAGAGAAGCCACTGTTTGTCAGGACCCACATAGACTCGGCCACACTCACATGTGAGCCTCTTAGCAGAATCAGGGTATACCTGCACCACCTGTACTTACAAAAAGCAGTCACCCCAGGCTTGCAGGCTGCTTACTGGACCAAATTTAGCCCATCCAAGGTCTCATACATTACAGCCATAACCTGGACATGGGGTCTTCTAAGAGCTAGGAATGGCATGCAAATATTTGAGGGCATGTACATGTGCATATTTTGTTATTATCTTTATTTATTTATTGGATAGTGACAGCCAGAAATCAAGAGGTGAGGGAGAGGTAGAGAAAGAGAGAGAGAGGGAGAGAGAGAGAGAGAGAGAGGGAGAGAGGGAGAGGGAGAGAGAGAGATCTGCAGCACTGCTTCACCACTTGCAAAACTTTCCTCCAGCAGGTGGGGACTGGGCTAGAACCCGGGTCCTTGTGCATTCATTCAACCAGGTGCTCTGCCATCCAGCCCAGATATGCATATTTTGTTATTATCTTAATGTATTGATTGGATATAGACAGTCAGAAATCAAGAGGGAAGGGGAGGGCGGAGAGTAAATAACATAATGGTTATGCAAACAGACTCTCATGCCTGAGGCTCTAAAGTCCCAGGTTCAATCCCCCACAGGACCATAAACCAGAGCTGAACAGTACTTTGACTCTGGTAAAAAAAAAAAAAAAAGGAGGGGGACAGGGAGATTGAGAGGGAGAGAAATAGAGACACCTGCAGCCCTGCTTTACCACTCATGAAGCTTTCCCCCTGCAAGTGGAGACCAGAAGCTTGAACCCGGTTCATTGTGCACTCTTACATGTGCACTCAACTTGGTGCACCCAAGCCCTCCTAGGCATGCATTATTTTGGAGAGGAGAATAGAGAGCTTTTTTTAAGCTTCTCTTATGAATTTTTTTTCAGAGATAGAGAGATAACAGCACCAAAGATTCCTCCAATGAAGTGGAGGACAGGCTTCAAGCCTGAGTCATGCATGTGGCAAGGCAGCACACTAGCAAACTGAGCTATTTCACTGACCCCTTTAATGGATTTTTAAAATTAATGTTTATTTATTTGATAGAGACAGCCAGAAACTGAGAGGGAAGGGGCAGGGGTAAAGGGAGAGAGACATGGGGCCATATGGTAGTGTACCTGGTTAAGTATTCACATTAAAGTACCCAAGAATCTGGGTTTAAGCCTCCGGTCCCCACCTGCAGGAGGAAAGCTTCACGAGTGGTGACGCAGGGTTGTAGCTGTCTCTCTCTCTCTCTTTCCCTCTCTATCTCCCCCACCCCTCTCAATTTCTTTCCGTCTCTATTCAATAATTAATTAATTAAAGAGAGAGAGGGAGGGGAGAGAGACAAAGACACCTGCAGCACTGCTTCATCACTTGTGAAGCTTTCCCCCTGCAGGTGGGGGCTCGTACCCACACCCTTGCACATTGTAACATATGTGCTCAACTAGGTGCACCACCACCTGACCTCTTCAAATGGATTTTTAAAGCCCCCACAAAAAAAATTAAGATTCCCAGAACTCCAGTTATCAAAAATATCCTGCCCTTCCTTTCCCCTCCTCCTTCCTCATGGCAGAGGCTGTACCTGAGGACATGATCAGCCCAAATTCCACAGCAAGTCAGATGAAGAACCCAGCACCAGATCTCAGGGTGTCCCACACCCCAGCCTCAGGTACTAGCCCCAGTCACAGGAGGAGCCCCCC